>NC_056735.1:1069680432-1069880432 GCF_019279795.1 Protopterus annectens | reverse complement strand
TAAATAAAATTAACTGGGAAAGCTACTCATGTACCGATGCAGATGCCCATCACATTGACCTCATCCATGCTAACATGGGTGACTGTTGCTCTTCACCAATAGTCAACTCCTCCCTTGTTATATCTTAATGCAAATCAATCACCTTTGGAAATCCACAGCCCTCTCCTGCCCCATGCACAGGTAACCACACAGTTAACCACCATGAAAAGCCTGTCCAAAGCTAACTATGACCTTATAAAACCAGAGGTGGCTAACCTCATGGCAGCCGTGCAAATGGAGACTAGTTGCATGACTGTTGAATCAAACAACAATGCACTATGAACATGTACACAAATGCATGAATACCGCCATACTCAATAGAACCAGGACCCTCACCTGCAAAAAAAGGAAGCCGATATGTTGATCCCTGGCTGTAAAGAAACTGTACAACACAAGGAGGGAAATGATATAGAATAAAGTGAAGTTCCAAGACTGGAAAAAAACCCGTATCAGCCTCAATTAATAGTTGAGATCCCTCATCAAATACTACAAAATTAGCTGTGAAAACAGAATTGGAGCACATAGTAAAATCAACCACAAGGCTTCATACAGTTTTGTAAAGAATCTCCATGGCAATACCAAGATTTGTTCTGAGCTACTAGACAATGGTACCTCTGGCTGACATATTGAGTGCAAACTTTACCCCTCTCTCCCCCCAAAGGGCCAATCACAGTACCAGTACACTGCAAGGGACCCAGTATTACTGCTGCACATGTTAAAACACCACTGTCTAAGGCCAAGAATACAGCTTCTATGGGGTCTGACAATATCCCTGGCTGTGTTCTACATGAACTACAGAGTGGCCTGGCACCTCACCTGTGTGCCCTGTTCAAGCACAGCCTCACCTCAGGCTTTGTCCCTACTGAATTGGGTACTGCTACAGTCAACCCTCTCCACAAATGAGGTGCAACTACAGACCCTGGGAAATACTGCCCCAACTGCCTGACAAGTCTGTTATGCAAAGCTATGGCATGCATCATCATGCACCTAATAAACAGGGATATGGGAATCTGCAGACTCAGGATCCCACACAGTTTACTTTTCTGAAGGGTAAGTCATACTTGCTCAAACAACCTAGTCAACTTCTTGGCGTTAGTCACCTGTGCTGTGATGAAGGCAAGTAGCACATACAGCCTACCTTGATCTGGCCAAAGCCTTTGATAACATTCCCCACTCAGGAATCATGCAAAACCTCACTAAGCTAGGCATCAATAGCTATATCACTAGGTGGGTTGCAAACTGGGTCACAGATAGGACTCACAGTGTAGAAATAGTTGACTCAAAGTCAGACTGCTGAGCACTCATAAGTGAAGTCCCACAGGGTTCTGTCCTGGGCCATATCATTTTTGGTATTAACTTCTCTGAAATCCATGCCAACATGAATGGACTTTGGCTGACAAAGTTTGCAGACAATTGCAAGTTGGGAGCTATTATTAACTACCCAAGTGATGTTGGCATCCTACTGAAAGAACTCACTGAGACCAATGACTGGTGGCAGAGGCATGGTCTTAAGCTCAATGTGAGAAAATGTGTTGTCATCCCCTTTGTGGAAAACCCTGTTCTCATGATTTACCACATTGATGGTAGTCCCCTGAACAAAGAAGGCATTATAAGAGATCTGGGTACACAGGTTGACAGCAATGTCTCTTGACCACTGCATTGCCACTGTGGTCAAAAAGTCCTTCTATGTGGAACATCTCAGTACTAACCCATTAGCATCCAGGAAGGAAGAGGTCATTGTCCCCCTGTACTCTTCTTGACAGAGTGACACAGTTTGTTTCAGCATACATATTCTGATGGATGTGAGGAAGGTAAATGAAATGTACTTCCTCATTTTCTGACAACAATCACATAATTACAGTGATTTACCAGAGAAATGATAATAATCTGTAAAACAGACCAGAAATATGAGCAATAAACCTGGACATCCTGAAACAATCCAGCCAGTTGACAGGCATGCTCAGAACCCATTTTGCAATGAATCTGGATCAAGGCTGACAAAGTGGTGGGTGGAAGCCATGAAAAAGGGGATGCCCCTGACATAGATAAGTTAACACAGTTGCTGTAGTAAAACCCTCCTGCATGTCCTAACATATATTTACTGAAATAGCACAAGTAATTGAATTAGGAAATCTGCTATGGGTAATTGCACATGTATTTGCAAATATATCATGCACTACAGGGATGTAACAGCAGTGACAGATACCAGTGTGAAAGTGCATACCTACAACCAACAGCACCACAGTCACAGTCACATACCGGTAAGTCAAGTGAACAGTAGAGAATACAGATTGTGTGAACAAATACATCATTGTCTGCCACTCACACACTAGCCCTGCACATACAGTCCCAATTCTCAGTGTAGTTTGAATCCTGACCTTGGTACAGAACATGTCTCAGTCTGCCCCTACAAACACATACAGCCAATGGATTAGCAGAAACTTGAGCAGCATGCACAGTCA
The DNA here is from genome assembly GCF_019279795.1 of Protopterus annectens. Taxonomy (NCBI): domain Eukaryota; kingdom Metazoa; phylum Chordata; order Ceratodontiformes; family Protopteridae; genus Protopterus; species Protopterus annectens. The sequence goes on along the minus strand of NC_056735.1, from coordinate 1,069,877,931 downwards.
AATAAAGAAGGAGCCATAACACTTACATCCGCCCCATCCATACACAGCCCAAATAACATGTACACATGACATGTGTACACATTCATGACAGTCTAACAATGGCCAGACATACACATGCCTCTCACATGTACAGTTCACCTCAGAATGTACAGGCTCAGGATTCATATCTATGGCCTTTTTCCTGACATGTCTGTGGGTCTACTACATCACTGGGATGGTAGCAGGAATGAAGGCAAGATATAATGATAATAAATACATTGGTGCCTCATTGACATCTGGACAAAGCGTGACATCATTTGGGGACAGAGGCCCAAATATAGGGGTGGATTGGACATATTGCTGTCATACATTGAGACAGTTGCAGATGTTACTGGGTTTGTTGTCACATCCTTTATGAGGAATATGATGTTGGTAATACCAATAGATGTGAGTATTTACTGAATGCATTCCCCAGAATCCACGACTGATTTACCAAGGACACCAACTGTCTGGGTGAACAGACAAAACAGACAGATATGTGGCCAGTCTATGGACAGCGTGCCAGTGGAGAGGTATGTTAGAGACATATCACTGTCAGTTGTGAAGTCACTTACTAAATGCATGTCCACACAAACCTTGTCAGTCTATCAATCCACCATGTGTATAACAGCACTGATGACAAAGAATCTGTTCACAAATCTGAGGATATGCCCCCCATGTTGTTTGGCTATCTCCACATGTCCTGTCCTGTGACATATTGCCAACTACTTTATGGGAATCTGCAGCCCACCACCTATGTAATGTCCCTCACACAGGCAAGGAAAAGGGGCAAGGCCCACATTATGGAATGTCCGATATGTCGGAACAAGCAGCAGTGTCCAGGCCCACAGCACAATACTATGTGGACACCTACATAATGGTATGGCCTTAGCAATACCTGACATCTGCACATCTGTACAGAGGACAGACAGAAAGTGGTTAGCCAACAGGTTATGCATTAGGATGAATGTTTTGAAAGACAGAAGTCTGAAACTGAAAGGTATGCCATTACTACATGACAGCAGTCCTCAATGACATATCCAAAAAACATAGTAGTCTACAGTTAATACCAACATAGCAGATCAATATCCAACAGGAAATACATCAAAACATACAGCTCAAACACCAAGAACAAGATAGTCAGTACTCAGAGCCCCAGCTTTACATGCAGGGGTGTATGGTTCTAGTACTACAATCTGCAATCTACTCTTCCTTGGAAAAACACTGTTAAAAGTGCTAACATGATGATAGAATATGTGTTAAACTATTTTTTGTCTTTTATTGTGCACTGTAGCTGGTGTAACATGCAAGTGTGATTGCATATAACCTGGGATACTACCCATGTATAAAACAATTACAAGGAAAAATGTTGTGGTACTACCTATGTAGACCCATGTGTCCCATACAGTATAGTCACACCCCTTCCTACTGTAATGACAGCACATAGAAGCATGTTATGTACAGGAAGTTAAATACACCTATTTTATCTGCTATTTTATCAGACTGAAATGTGACCAAAGGTTACCAGGGCTGAGCTATGCTTAGCAGGTTTCAGCATTGCTTAAATGTAAATGCTAAGCAGATTTGTGCACTGGTAAGTGAAGCTTACATGGTGTAAGCGCCTATTTGTTTAACCATAGATTAGCACCATTTACCGTCATGCAAACCCATGCAAACATGCTTAAAGCTGCTCAAAACTGCCTTTATCACTCTGTATCCAACAGTCCTTATTCTGCCTAGCAACAAAATTAACAGCCCTTGCAGGTCTTGAATCCAGGACCCTGCATACCATAGTCAAAGCAATTGCAGTAAGATGTACGGTTTCAGCCAAGACAAAGTCAGGTAGAACAGAAAAGGAACAAAGTACAGGCTTGAAGTTCAAAACATAAGCTGGTTTAATAGTAGTTTAAAAAGCATAAATGCATTTAAAATCTCAGTGTTTTCATCTTATTCAGTCAGACTTCATCAGATACATAAAGCTTCAGTTAAAACCTCACCTATATATATATACCTCAAAATGTTCCACCAATTAAAACCACAACCAATAAAAATTCTCAATTTTCCTGATTAATTATAACTAAAGTGTGACTTACAAAGTGCTGCACAGGCCATCATCTGGTCATGAGCATCACCTACAAAAGCCATGTTGCCACCTAATCAAACCAGCTCTATCCCTGTAGTGCACAGAGAGAGAGATAGAGAAAATAAAACATAAACTGGAAAAGAGAAGACAAAAAAAGGTAAGTGGAACAAGTAGGCATGTAATTGACTGTAGTACTTCATCTGTAATAATGGGAAATATGATTTGGAGAAATATATTTCCCAACAAGACTTGCTGTACTAATGTCCTGCTGAATAGCTGCTATGGTCATAGCATCTGACCCACTCTACAGTGGGAGAGATCACAGCCATACCCCTCAACTGTGCAGATCTTCACAGAATGTCCATATTTTCCCATCATAGTTTTTTGTCTGTTCTTCCTGAAATCTGTTTTTTTCTGGCAAATAGCTGAGGATTGAAGTCATCATGAAATGACAAACACATGAGTTTAAGACTCCACATCCTTAAGAATATTCATGATAATGCAAAATGTATCTTTCTACAAACTTTCTATGTTTGTAACAGGAATATTTAAAGTGTGTCCCTATTTATCCCCCCCATCATTTTAGGCTTTGTCCAGATGTGATGATCTAAGAGGTTGCAAGGTAGGATCACAGCTCAGGAGCCTGACTCACTCTGGGAAAGGACAGTTCATATATGACAACCACTGGGGTTTCTGTCAAACTGTTGTGACTGTGCCACTGCTAGGCCAGTTAATGGGATGTTGTCCATATCCATATGTTACATGTGAATATGAGTATGACACATGTTTGCCTTGAAAAGCTAGGAGACCTATATAGGGCATGTGCATAGTAATGTACTCTTGCAGACGTGTGTTGAACTAAATGTCATATATTGAATTAACTTTCAACTGTACAGTGTTCTGGTGGACAATAAGCACATTTGTGACTGATATCTGTAGTCACATACACATATACCTGTGTTATGTCAGCTAAACCATTGGCAGGTCTGTGTGCAATGACATTGTAACATAATAGCCTGCTTATGACTGTTGGACATCTTCCACGTTATCACAGTGATGTCAAAGCCTACTGTGCAATCAATGTACTAATGTATGGTGTAGCTATATTAATACAGTATCAAAACTGATGTCCCTTTTGTCACCCATTTATGTGTGCCATTGTCCAGACATACTGCTATAACAGGTTGAGAAGTATGATTGAGCAGCAAGACTGTAAATACAGTGTGCCGTACTAACATAGAACAGGAATGTATACTAGGTATCCCCTGAGCACATGTATGTATGCATATGTTCAGCTGGAAGACACAGAACTAATCACATGGGTTTCAAGCAGTCAGGTACCTATGTTGTGCATGTTGCACATGTGTGTAATATCAGTGTTAGTGCATACAACATACATAAATGTTTACAGCTACTGGTTGTTGCATTGCCCTGACACTGATATGGGTACTAGAGTAGGCATGCTTACAGGTAGTAATCGGAGAAGTGTCCAACTGTGTTATGACCCTCTGTCCATGCCTAACACTACAAGCTATATCAATACCTATATACAGTGGATATCACAGGTGTACACACCCCTGTTGGAATCCCAGGTTTGTGTGCTGTATGACAATCAGACCACAGAAGATAATTTCATAATGTTTCTCATCTTGAATGTGACTCCTCACCAACTGGAAAACAATCAAAGGTGTTTTTAGAAAGGCGAGCAACTATTGTCAAGTGAAGATGTGCCATGATGTTAGATTCCAAACCAAGATGAATGAATGCTGTAATCATTGCAAGAGGTGCATACACAACATATCAGTTTAAGGGTATGCACACTCATTCAACTGGCTTATTGTACTGATTATTATTTCCATATGTTTTCACAGACCAGATTGTTATGTCTTCAATTGAATTGTACAGACTATAGATCACATTAAAGGTGGGGATTGTTTTGAAATGAGTTTCTGTGGTATCATGTTCCAATTGCACAAATTCCAGGTTTTGTAATGGGGGTGTGTACCCTTTATATCCACTGTAGCTATATGGACTCAGCAGTACCTGACCTGTATAACCAGCCTCCATCAAGGTAGAATAATCCCCTTTGGAGGACAGCAGCAATACACAAACCACATAATAGGTTGCTATATTGGTTGTGCAGGGACAAATAGGTGCAGGCAACAACTTGGAAGCAAATCCACCTCTATCTGAGCAAGCATGTAAGTTCACAGGTGACTTCCTGTAAGGCTGACTATAACTACAAATCAGACATATCAACACCACCAAGGACAATTGTAACAGTCTCTCCACATATGTTGTCAGTCTCAGCGAAAACAACACAATTCACCCTGTACTGGGGGTAAAGAACACCTCATACACACATGCCATAGATATAGGCAACCTGCATCAGACAGGTAAGGTGGGAACATTGCCACCCTGTCCACTCCAGTTGTACAGGGGGATATGGACATCAACCACACTCCTCCCCTCAGCAATGGTGAGCATGTACATATTGCCTACTGATGGCAACAACAGCATATCCCCATGGGGCACAATAACATCACTGTCTGGCTCATATATGAACTCATGCATGTGGTCACAGCTCCATCCCACACCACAGTCAAACACAGACCTGCCACTATCCACACACCATCCACATGGAAGATGGCCACTGTCAACCCTCTACACAGAAATGAGTGGGGAATAAAGGATTATGCATTGGGGGGAATAAGATAGCTCAAGGGCAAGAGTGTAATGCAAGCTGCTATAGCCATGATAGCTTCTAGGGTTATGGTGTAGTGTGGATTATTTGCAAGTAATATCCACTGTTGATGTGCAATCTGACAACCGTATGTAGTCCTGTGACCTTTTTCCTGTTTATGTCTTCCAGGTAACATGCAGAGGGCTTGCCTAACAGCATTGTCTGTTGGGGGAACTGACATCATCACCCAATATGTGACTGAACATTATACCCTGTTATTTGGATGGAGAGCACAAGATGTGCAGGAGAGGACTGCCCTGTGGAACAGTCTGGTCCACAGGGTAAATGATGCTGGGCTGCACAGCAGAACTTATGAGCAGGTGCAACATTAGGCCACAGACCTCATCCGCCATGCCCATCAATGGGCTGCTGCTGTAGCAAGAGACCGGCCATGTGGGGGCCCCACCATCCAGCCCACACTGACACCCACCGAGGAGCTCCTTGCCAACCTTGGGGCACTCACCCAATGCACAAGCCATGAAGTTGAGGAAAGCATTGTGGAGGTGGGTTGCACACACACACACACACACACACACGCACACACGCACACACACACACACACACACACACACACAAACTGGATGAGGAGCATGCAGGTAAGGGCCCTGTGGGGATGAGTACACTAATGTATCTGACATACATGTATCTGTATTGTATCTACATCCATGTGTCAGGTCCGATTGCAGTTGTGGATGGGGTTTTCTAATGCACAGAGGTGCACATCTATGGTGAGGACAGAATAGTGTTTATTATTGGGGTTAGTACTGTGAATGTACAGACATGCTGCATCCATCCTGTACTAAGGCCACATGTGAGTCTGCTGACAATAACTCCCACTGCAGCCTAAAGCTGGTGAGTATGGAATTGCTCTGTTGCTGCCTGGCAATATCCCAGGCATGTGAAGGTCATGCAATTTACCATGCACACAGCCATCAGTAGTAGCTTTATTGCTTTATGTAATACCTATATTGCTTTTTCTGCATGTTCACTTGTGCTGGGGTTAACTGCATTGCATCACAGTGGTCACCACTGGGGCCTATCTGACATGAATTCAGCATTCCTGTAGCATACCTCACAACTTGTCAGTGCCAAGACATCTGGACAGAGACCAGCAAAATGGGCTGGACAAATGGCCTAAGGTAGGGACATGTGTGACACATTAGTGGAATACAGTGTATATTAATTGTGTACACACCCCTGTTAAGATTCAAGGTGTTCCTGTTACATATTAATTAGGACCACAATATGTCATTCCACAGTTCTTGCAGCCTTTAATGTGACCCATAACACGAACAGTTCACTTGTAAAACCAAGCATCTGGACTCATGTATTGCACCTACAAGGTTGGCCACCTGTGAGGGTGGCAGACATTGTATCAGCATGATGTTTCAGTCAGGTATGATACCTCATGCTGCCATATGTGTCAGTATACTGACTGTGGCCTATTTGGCTACAATATCACATGCATGGGCATTAAGGCACACAGACCACTTCCGACTATGTATAGGTTGCAAACATATGAATATTCCACACACATCTATGCAGAGGACTGTACAATGGTTTAACCTGCTGCATGTGAAGCAGATGCTGTTACCACACTATATAAAGTAATGGCAGTGGGAGGTGGTCACCAGCCATGTATGGTACACACATCAAAATGGTATAAGCCACACAAGATATGGTCCTCACACACAGTTGCCAGCATTAGGATGATAACTCCTGCCTATCTAAGTATTTCAACTATAGTACTACGCAGTTATTAGATGCACCACAGAGCTTATACATTTCCATCTCATCCAAAGACATGTCTAAGCTGGATGACATCAACAGGACTACTAGACTGGGGTGAGGGGGAGTGTGAAGGGTAGTACACAACTCAAAAATGGTATAAGCCAGACAGTACATGATTCATGCACACACTTTCCTGCATTGGCATTAGAACTCCTGTCTATCTAGTAATGTCTACTATAGTGTTACGTAGTTACTGCATGCGCAACAGAGCTTACTGAACTTTCACATGGCCAAAGCTGCTGATAACTCACAGCTTATGTAAAGTATTACAGGTGGCAGACAGTCTGACTTCTGTTCCACCCTTACATCATGCTAGCTCTTTCTGTCATGCACATCAAATAGCATTATGGCTTGGCACTTCACCAGGTTAATGTATCAGGAAATGTGGCACACCTGGAAGCCATGAGCAGTACTTGGTCATTACAGATGTAGCCCCAGTACTTGCTAGTTATGTCCACCCCTCCTGGCATGTTTGAAGGGCAGTTTTCTGTGCTTTCACCCATTAACCTGGTGCACTTGTCCATTCTGAGGCACTGTTGCAACTGAAAATCCACAAAAAACAGGTAGAGGGAAGCAAGGCAGCAAACACCAACAGATGAAAGTTAATCTTCTTTAATACAGATAAAATGTGATGCCATAAACTGTTGCAACTGCCTCATGCACACAGACAACTCTCCCCTATAAACTAAAACATTCAGACCTGTGAGAGTTACCCATATATCATCCAATGTGGATATATGGACTCTCCAGCAAAGACTGGACTAGCAGGTCAAGAGGATAAGATCAACACCTGCACCACACCATGTGGAACACATAGTTCACTATGACACCTACTCTGACAGCCATGACATACAGTGAAAAGCCACACATCCACCTTCCCAGAGGCACTCAATGGACATTTACCCAAACAGCACAGACCAGCAAGACAGACACCCACTCAGACACCGTGACATGGTATATGCCAAGGGACATATATTTAACCTACACAGTGTGCCCCTCAACCTAAGCTCCTTAGGCTAACCACCTTGCACAATACAGTGATCATGGGTAACTCAATACTGAGGCACACACATATCCCACTCACTGTGTTGAATATGGAGAAGGTAACAGCCACATATCTATCACATGCCAGCATCCAACACTTGACACAGCCAGTCATGCACTCCACAACTATGAGGATCACTTTGTATCCATGTGGGTGTGAATGACTTGGGACACACCTCCCTGGACTACATGACAAGAGACATGGTTGAACTCTCTGATTATGTTGTCCAGAAAGTGTGACAGTAGCCCTGAGCAGCGAACTGCCATCACCCAGAATGATTATGCGGTATTATCAACAGATAATTGACTGCAACATTGGCTTATGTGTTTTGTGTCATTTTCAGGGGATCCAGTAGCTCTTTGCTTGGGATGACATGATTGACAAAACCCAATGACTTGCCACAGATGTCCTACATCTGTCAGCGATGGGTTTCCAGGTACTGGCTAAGTGTCTTGCCACCCCTATGATGCCTTATTAGGCAGTGCTCCTAATGTTACTGCCACCATAACAGCTAGACATGCATGCAATCTGAGAGTCATGTTGCTCAACAGTAGACATATAACTGTCAAGATGCAGTCACTCAAAGCACTCATTGGAGTGGAGGACACATGTCTGCTGTAATGGTGAGGTAGTTCACAGCAGCATACAAGAGCCCTGCAGTATCAGGCTATGATGCATTCCACAGCTGTCAGCCCCCAAACATGGACCACACCACATCTCCACAGGATATGTTGTCTCCATATACATTATGGCTAGGAACACCTCCAGACTAGTATCCCAGCAAAATGCATTGGAGATACTTCCCATACAACTGCCTTGGGGTAATAGTGCAATCCAGACCATAGCCTGCTTTGGGTCCACATCTATGTCCCTATACTGTCAATGCACATTCCTCAACACCCTGCCATCTATGATGGTCCAGCACAACACTGACATAGTATAAGACTTCAACTACCCCCTCCATCACCTGGGGAAAGTAGCCAAGCGCCAGTACATTGGCCCAACACCTATGTGATTCATCATTTCCAATACTATGAACCAGCTCATACTGACCCCCAGTAGAGAATGCAACAACCTTGACCTGTGTTGACTACTTAATTATGGGACTGCTGCTCACCTACAGTTGTCAGTCCCTGCATGGTGAGATCCACACAGGCTGTGATCAACATAGAACTCAACATGTCAGCTACACCCCCCACAAAGGTAACCAGCTTGCAAAACCTCTCCAAAGCTGAATTTGCAGCCATGAAAATGGGTCCCTATTATTTTAGCAAATGCAATGAATTGTGAACACTGTTTAGCTGAACGTCATTACATGAAATGGTAAATACTAAAAACACGAAACAGAGATTTTTTTCTTAGGGAAAAAAATCACTGGGGTGTTTTCAGGACTTTGCCATTTCCTCCACTGTGGTGCGATCTCATAGTTGGTATATTTAAGTAGGGGGGATGGGGGCACAGCCCCCACATCGGGGGTGTGGGGGGCAACAACCCCCCCACTTTATTTTGTGTTTTGACTTTTGTTTTTCTTTTTTTTTTTATGGATCAGCGATTTTTTTCCAAGGGTAAAAAATCGCTGATCCGTCTGTTTGGGATTTTGGGTTTTTGGGGATTGTTGGTCGATTATATAGCGTTCGCAATTCTGTGCATTCGCTTATGTAATTTAGAACCATGAAAATGGGTGGATGACTTCTCTGCACTCATGGCAATGGGAAATAGCTGCATGATTGTGGAATCTTACACATATGCATTGTGCAAACAGGTACATGAATGCATGGTACTAGCCAAAGCCAATAGAACACAAACACTGTCCTGCAAACACTGGGAAACAATGTGATGGTTCCCTGCCATTACTAAAGTGTACATCAGAAGGAGGACACTGTTGCAGAGAAAGATGGCATCTCATGACTGTTGAACTCCCTCAAACACAACTTTGGATCCCTCATGGAATCCCCTACAGGCATCTATGATGACAGACATGCAGCAGACACTGATGACAATCACAACAGCCTTTGATAGTTACATCAACAACCTCCACAGCATTAAACACAAGTGCTGTGAGTTACTGCACAATGCTAATACCTATCCTAAGACAACAGCTATTATCCACAGTCTTGCTAATACATTCAGTGCCAGATTTAGCCCTCTATCCCCCCACAAGTGAAGTGCTGAGTGAATGTGCTCTCACATAGGTTCATAGGTTCATAGGTAGGTACTAGGCTATTGGCCCTAGGGCCTATACAAGCCTAGCCAAAAAGGTACACTGGCTTTCGCCACCCAAGAAAATTATTTTCCTGTGTCCCTGTCAAGCAGAACCACAGAAGTGATCCCCGGGGTGAATTTCCTATTACCCATCCAATCATCAAGATTTTTCTTGAAGAGTGCTAATGAGGAGCTCTGTTTGACATAGATAGGTAGTTTGTTCCAGAATATTGAAAGTCTCTGGGCAGGAATCTATCCCTCCAGCATGTTCTGTTTATTGTGGTGACAAGGTTTAGGTCCCTAGAGCATGTAGCTTGGAGGGATTCGGATTTCTTTAAATGGAGCATGTTCAACAGCTCTGGGTTTGACATAGCTTTGCATGTTAGGCAGAGATCGCCTCTGAGTAGGCGATATGCGACAGAGTAAAGCAGGAGTTTTTTGAGACGGTCTGCATAAGGCATCTGTTTGAGGCCAGTAATCCTCCTTGTGAGGTATTTTTGCGGCCTTTCCAGTTGTTGTAGATGTCTTGTGAGGTACATACCAAAAGGGGCATTGTACTAATGAGTGATGAGTAGAGAGGAACAATGACCTCTTTTTTTCTGGATGAGAAACCTTTTGTGATGAGGTGTGCCATGTAGAAGGATTTCCTGACCACTGTGGTGATGTGATTATCAAAGGAGAGACTACTGTCAACCTGTGTCCCAAGGTCTCTTATCACACTTTCAGTGTTAAGTAGACTACCACCTATGTGGTAGTTCATGGGTACAGAGTTTTTACCAAAGGGGATGACAATGCACTTTTTGGCATTGAGCTTGAGACCATGTCTTTGACACCAGGCATCTGTCTCAGTGAGGCCCTTTTGTAGGATGTCCACATCGTTAGGAGTTTCAATTATGGCTCCTAGTTTGCAGTCATCTGTAAATTTAATTAGCCAAAGACCTTCTGTGTAAGCCTGTACTTCAGAGAAGTAGATACCAAACAGGAGAGGACCCAGGACTGAACCCTGTGGTACTCCACTTGTCACTGGTCTGAAGTCTGATTTAGAGTCTGCGACTTTCACGGTGTGGGTTCTTTCAGTAAGCCAGTTGGCAACCCATCTTGTGACATAGGGATTGATACCTAGTTTAGTGAGTTTATCTATAATTCCAGAGTGGGAGATGGCGTCGAACACCTTGGTGAGATCTAGATAGGCTGTGTGAACCACCTTACCCTCATCTATGGCTTTCGTGACTACTTCAAAGAAGTCTATCAGGTTTAAAAGACATGACCTGCATTTTACAAACCCAAACTGTGTGGGGTCCAGAGTTTGGAGATCTCCAATGTCTTTGTTTATGAGTTCCATGATGATAGATTCCATGGCCTTGCAGACGAGGTTCGTCAGGCTAATGGAGTAGTTCCCAGGGTCTGTTGTGGCCCCCCCCCCCCCTTTGTGGAGTGGGATAACTGTTGCGGTACGCCATTCAATGGGCACAAAGCCTGAGGTGAGGCTATGATTGAACATGGTACTTAGATGGGGTGCCAGTTCATTCTGTAGTTCATGAAGAAGGCAGCCTGGGATGTTGTCAGGTCCTATGGATGCTGTGTTCTTGGCTTTGGAGAGTGAAGTTTTTACCTGTGCAGACATGATTACAGGAACTTTGCATTCTTCCGGTATAAAAATGGGCCCTTTAGGGGATGAGAGGGGGGTAAAGTTAGCACTGAACCTATCTGCCAGGATGTTGGCAATATCAGTTGGTTCTGTATATTTAGTGTCATTGTGCTTTAACTCAGAGCAGATCTGAGTGTTGCCATTGAGATTTTTGACATAGCTATAGAATGCTTTGTAGTTGTCTTTAGAATCAGTGGCAATTTTGTTTTTATAACTAGGTTTGGAGGATTTTATGAGGAATCTCAGCTTCTTACTGAGGCTGACCAGGGAGTTCTTCCAATCATGGGATTTTACTCTTTTTTGTAACAGTTTCTTTCTTCTGTTTTAGAGTTTATTTATGGCAGAAGACCACCAGATTGGCTTCCTTTTTTGGAGGATAGCATCTTGGTTCTGTTAGGGATAGCACGATCCATGCACTCATGTAAGTTCTTATAAAGTGCATTTGTGTAGGATTCAGCAGTCATATCTCTATTGTCTATCTGCATGGGTGCCATGAGGTTTGTCACTTCTGTCTTAAGAAGCGTGATGTTGGCTTTGGAGAAATTTTTTACGGTTGTTTTCCTAATAGGGGTGGGAGCGGGATGTGGATGTCTAGGATGATTAGCTTGTGATCGGATCTGACCAACGAGGAGCTGACCTTTGGTGTGGAACATCGGTCACCCATGTTGGTGATGACCAGGTCTAGGATATTGCTGCCCCTGGTGGGGGTGTGGATAAGTTGATCCAAAGTGATGGAATTGATGATTTCCAGAAAACATTGAGCAAAAGAGTTGTTACATGAGCAGTTTTCCCAGTTAATGGTAGGGTAGTTGAAATCACCCATTATTAGAGTGTTGGGTTGTACCATAATATTTTCGAGTGTATCAAGATAAGAGGAGTGGGAATCCTGGGACATGGTGTGGGGTCTGTAGCAAGCTACAATCTGGATTGTGGTTTTGCCCAGAGTTAGTTGAACTTGGATAATCTCAGATGCATTATGCTGAGCAACTAGCTTGGAGGTGTGGATATCCTTAATGAATATGGACATGCCTCCACCTTTAGTGTTTCGGTCCGGGTTTGGTGGCCGAAAGGTGTGGTATGAATTATAGCCTGGTAATGCAGGGGTGCTCTCTGGAGCTTTGAACCAGGTCTCTGTCACTGCACAGATGTCAATGTTCTCCATTTTAAGGAGTGCCTCGAGTGAGTGCATTTTGAGATTTAGACTTCTAGCATTGAGTAGCATTACCCTTAGATTTTGCTTGCTTGTACCTGTTACAGTGGTGAATTTGTCATTTGAACCTTGCCTAAAAAAGGCACTATAGGGGTGGCAAGAGCCTTTGCCAGTATCCGGAATCCCAAGGGTGACAGGTGCAGGCCATCTCTGGCAAAGCAGCGTGGTCTGTCGATCATGTCATCCCAGGCAGACAGATACTGGATTCCCTTAGAATGACACCAGAAGCTTAGCCAATTGTTAAAGTCAATCATTTTGTCCTTGTACTGTGGTGTCATTCTGGGTGATGGCAGGATGCTACTCAGGGCTAGGGTCATACCAGCCTGGGCTACAAGATCAGCAAGCTCCTCCATGTCTCTTTTCATGTAGTCCAGGGAGGTACGTCCCAGGTCATTCACACCAACATGGACAATGACAGTCATATCTGTACTTGTTGTGGAGTGACCTGAGTGCGTGCATTATGTGGTGGATCCTGGCACCTGACAGGCAGCTGACAGTAACTTTTTCCTTGTTTAGCCTGGTGAGTGGAACATCAGTGTGCTTGACTATAGAGTCACCTATGACTAGAGTGTTGGGTACGTTATGCCTTATGGGCTGTAGTTGAGTGGCACACTGAGTATGTGGGCTATGTGTCATTTGGATTGTGTTGGGGGGTGGAGGTTGCTTGCATTTCTGCTTTGGAGGTCTCTGTTGTTTGGGCAGATTTGTACTGAGAGCCTCTGTGAATGTAGGTGTGTGTTTTGTGGTTCTGTGTGTGTGTTTTGGTAGTGTAGGTTTTGAGGGACTATGTCATGAGTTGTGGTGAGGTGCAAGTGTTTACTTTCTCCTCTTGACTGTCCAGGCCAGTCTTTGCTGAAGAGAACTTTGCTTCCAGTTTGGCTATATAAGTGCATCTCTCACAGGTCATAGTGTTGGTTGGTAGGAGGAGAGGGTTGTCTGTGTACATGAGGCAATTGCTGCATTGTCCCAAGATGCCCAGATTCATCAGGTAGACAGGAGAAAACACCGGGAGCTGACCTTTAGACATGCCTGAATAGGTGCTTATTTATTAAGTACTAAAAACTGTTTTCCTCTAGACAAGTGAGGAAAGTTGAGTGCTGTAGTAATTTGTAACTTATTTAGTGCTTAAAATGAGTTCTGAACAAGTACTGAGATCAAAGAAACAGATGAGTGCTAAAACTAAAAAGCTGGCTAGTTGCAAGGGAAATTTTGAAGAACAGACTTTATGGCGCCAGGAATAGTTTAACCCCAGTTGTGGGGGGGGGGGCTTAGGAGCTCACAAACAGTCCTGGACACAGCAAATCTGTATCTGACCTGCCACAGGAAAGGGGGAAAGCAAGCTTAGATGTTTTTTTCCCAGTAAAGTGGAAATGGAGAAAGCTGGATCAGAAGTTAAATCAACGTTAAGAATCTGAGTGGGTTGGCCTTCACAAATGTTCTCTATTAGATTGAGTGAACTAATCACACTAGACTGGGAGGAATGTCACAGATCAAATATACAGTATGGGTGGGCAACTGCAAAGCCACCAAGTATAAGAACACACAAACAATAGGGAGGGTGGCTGGGAAAAAATACAGTTCCTAGCTGTAGCCACTAAATAAAAGTTTTAAACAGATCAAGGAGCATACTCGAGAATGCTTTTAACTGTAATAGACAAAAATGCACAGAAAAGTACACTCACAAACAGAAAATACAACTCTCAGTATGAAAAAGCAGTTTACAGTTAAGTAATGTTAAAACAGTATAAAACAGTACATAAATGCAGTGAAACAATAAAAAAAGCTTTATAACAGTGCAAAAATATAGTAGATCAACTGTATAGCACAATTATAAGTGTTTCAGAAGTGCAGTTCAGTGAAATAAGTGTAAGAAATAACTTAGCCTGCTCTTGGAATCTTAAGGAATTTCCACTTATGCAATGCAATACAGAGCCTGACAATACAAGCAGAACCTTTATAAGACACAGGGTTTATATAGCAGTACGAATGGAGGAGTTGGAAGATCAGATTACTACTCAGCCCCTGCTATTACCCAATCACTCGTACTACAGAAGGTCAGTAGGCCTTTTTACTCTCAATAATAATGAAGACAATCAGCAGAAAATGGCTGCCAGAAACACAGGAAACTCAAACAAAACTTCCAGCCCAGAAAACAGGCCTCTATCATGATTATGCCACCTGAGCAGAACACAGAAACCTCACATTAAAAGCATAGAAAGAACATCCACAAAGAGAAAATCCAAGTCTCAGTATGAAAAAACAGTTTACAATTTAGTAATTTAAATAAAAAATGCAATTATAGTAATGCACACTATTACAGTTCCTAGCTGTAGCCACTAAATGAAAGTTTTAAACAGATCAAGGAGCAGACTCGAGAATGCTTTTAACTGTAACAGACAAAAATGCACAGAAAAGTACACTCACAAACAGAAAATACAACTCTCAGTATGAAAAAGCAGTTTACAGTTAAGTAATGTTAAAACAGTATAAAACAGTATATAAATGCAGTGAAACAATAAAAAGCTTCATAACAGTGCAGAAATATAGTAGATCAACTGTATAGCACAATTATAAGTGTTTCAGAAGTGCAGTTCAGTGAAATAAGTGTAAGAGATAACAGCCTGCTTTTGGAATCTTAAGGAATTTTCACTTATGCAATGCAATCCAGAGCCTGACAATACAAGCAGAACCTTTATAAGACACAGGGTTTATATAGCAGTAAGAATGGAGGAGCTGGAAGATCAGATTACTACTCAGCCCCTGCTATTACCCAATTACTCATACTACAGAAGGTCAGGAGGCCTTGTTACTCTCAATAATAATGAAGACAGTCAGCAGAAAATGGCTGCCAGAAACACATGAAACTCAAACAAAACTTCCAGCCTAGACAATAGGCCTTTATCAAGATTATGCCACCTGAGCAGAACACAGAAACCTCACATTAAAAGCATAGAAAGAACATCCACAAAGAGAAAATCCAAGACTCAGTATGAAAAAGCAGTTTACAATTTAGTAATTTAAATAAAAAAGCAATTATAGTAATGCACACTATTACAGTTCCTAGCTGTAGCCACTACATGAAAGTTTTAAACAGATCAAGGAGCAGACTCAAGAATGCTTTTAACTGTAACAGACAAAAATGCACAGCAAAGTACACTCACAAACAGAAAATACAACTCTCAGTATGAAAAAGCAGTTTACAGTTAAGTAATGTTAAAACAGTATAAAACAGTACATAAATGCAGTGAAACAATAAAAAAGCTTTATAACCATGCAAAAATATAGTAGATCAACTGTATAGCACAATTATAAGCGTTTCAGAAGTGCAGTTCAGTGAAATAAGTGTAAGAAATAACTTAGCCTGCTCTTGGAATCTTAAGGAATTTCCACTTATGCAATGCAATCCAGAGCCTGACAATGCACGCCTTGTAGACCCTGCTGTATCCTGTTTCTGTACTAGGTGTCTGTGTGTCACCAGGATGTGGCCCTGCAGCAAGACCATGGGGTATGGCAGTGTGGTAACACATCCACCATGTCATAGGCAGGGTACAGTTGTATGTGCATGGAAATCCCTGGTCAGTAACACAGTGATTGCATATGCCTCACAGATTATAGGGCTGAGGGTTGTACATAGGTATAGACTGATTTACAACATCTGTTGTAGAGTGGAGAATGGTACGTGTTGTGGTTTGGACACAACTCTTGCTAATAACCACAGCCACATGGGATATTCATCAATCAAACACACACACACACACACACACACACACACACACACACACACACACACACACACACACACACACACACACACTACTGAGATCCATAGGTTCATTGCTTCATAGGTGTGTAGTAGGTGAGTGGGCCTGAAGGGTCCACAAGGCTAGCCCAAGGGAATACCCTGGCATAAGGCCACATGACAAAAGTCCCCAGTATGGCTCAGGAGTATAGTCACTGGAGTGGTCCCCAGGGGTGAGTATTGTATTCCCCATCCACTCATCCAGATTTCTATTGTGGGTAGCCAGTGATGTGAACTGCTTCACATGTATGTGATTTATATTCCATAACATGGACAGTGTCTGGGTTGTGCACATGTCCTACATGCATGTTCTTTGAAGTGTGGAAGTGTGCTTGAGGTCTCTGGTGCATGCTGTGTGGACAGATTGGTATCTTCAGAAGTAGCATTCCTGACCTAGTTTGGTGAGACATGGCTGTGTAACTGAGGCAATGATTGCACCTACATAGACAGTATGTCACGGGGATTCATTGGAGTCTGTCCATACAGGGCATGTGTATAAGGCATGGTATTCCCTTTGTGGGGTACGTTTTCAGACTCTACAGTTGTTGCAGGTGACCAGTGGAGAACATGGCAAAAGGGCCACTGTACACATTGATTGGGCTACTGAGGGGACGGAATAGGGTGTCATGTCCTTTTACTTGCTGGCTAATACACAGTCAGGAGATGTAACACATCAAAGTACTTTCTGATGTCAGTGGCACTGCTGTGGTCAACAGGCAGCTGACTGTCAACCTGTGTTCACCATTCTGTTATAATAACATCACTGTTCAGTGGACTACCACCAATGTATTACTTCACATGAGCCATGGTGTTCCCAAAGGTAATGGCAGCACATCTCTTGGCATTGCAGTAATGTCCAGGGTTCTGACAACAGTCATAGGTGTCAAGTGGCCTTTGGGCATGATGTCAACATCACAAGGATTGGGAATGCTACCACCCACCTTACTGTTGTATGCAAACATTATCAGCTATGGTGCCTTTTTGTTCTGCTGCATCTCAGTAGGGTAGATCCCAAACATGAGAGGACATGGGTCCATACCCTGTGTGACACCAGTCATGTCTGGTCATTGGTTTGACATGGAGTCCACTGCAATCATACTGTGGGTACTGTCTGTGAGACAATTTGCAGAAGAACTACTGATATAGTGATTGCTGCCTAGCCAAGTATGTTTGTGTATGATTCCTGGGTGAAGAGTGGTCTCTGAGTATTAGAAGGGCTGTCTATATTGTTAACTAATCCATACTGTCACATATTCATTGCACATGGCACTACACATTTAGGGCTGTGGATTCTTTACACCATCCTCTACATTGTTTGACAACTGCTGGCTTTGTAATGTGAACATTGGGACATATATTAGGTCAACGATATAATAATTTAGCAAAGCCCACCTGTTATTACACAGTCACACCAACATCCACACAGGATACAGATAACAGACAAACACACACTTACCAGTGCTGCGTTTCAAACCCCTATCTATTGATGCATTGCCACTGATTTATCACACACACCACAGAGCTTTTATGATTGATGTGGTCCCAAGATACTTCTAAGATGAGGAACATCACCAGCCCTTGTAAATACTGGCATTGGGTGATGTAGTGGGTGAGAGATTTCATAAAATATTTTACCTACACACACATTTACATTTGCTAGGAGTGAGGTTCGAACCTCTATCTAACTATTTTTTTAGACCTTTATGGTCACACATTTACCCCACACACCACTGACCTTACATGATTTAGGGTTTTCAACAAGTACTTCTAAGGTGAATGATATCTGCAGGACTGCTAAAGTCAGGCGTGTAAATGGGGCCCAAAATCTTTAAGGTATGGACACACACACACACACACACACACACACACACACACACACACACACAGATATATATATGTATATATATATATATATATATATATATATATATATATATATATATATATATATATACACATACACATACGCAAACACTTGCCAGGAATGAGAGTCACACCCCTATCGATGTAGTTATTGCTACTACATCATTACGCATTTATCACATGAGCCACAGAGCTTACAAGTAGAACAGTGTCCAAACATACCTCTAAGGTGAGTGACATCAGCAGCAGTGTTAAAGGAGCGGTGAGGGAAGTGTAGTGAGTGTGAATGGCCTCAAAATCAGGTTTCTACAAATACACACATTTTCACAGTTGCCAGGACCGGGATTAGAGCTCCTACCTAACTAGTTTGTTACACTAGAGTATTATGCAGTTATCACAAGCACCACAGAGCTTCAGAGATTATATGCCGGAGAGTTGTCCAAAGGTATCTTTGAAGGTGAGTGACATCAGCAGCAGTGCTAAAGGAGGGGTAAGGGAAGTGTAGTGAGTGTGAATGGCCTCAAAATCAGGTTTTTACAAAAACACACACACTATCTCTCATACAAACACGCACATTTCCACAGTTGATAACCAGTAACCGCAAATAAAAACTTGTAACAAAAATAAGAAAATGAACACAGAACCAGTGAAACTGGAAACAAGGTTTAATTAGCGCTTTCGTCTGCTATTACACTTGACCTTTTCAGATAAAACAAACCATTACATCACATCCTTTTATAGCCAGACATCATCACACGATCACATCATTTAAAATTAATAAATCATATTAATACACAATGCTATAACCATGTTTCCTTAATATAAGTGTCCTAAGTTAAAAAACCTTAATAAAAAAACATCAAAATGCATGACATGAAAATAAATGATAGGTTATTTAAGTGACAGCACCTAAACACTTAAACATAAATACTACTTTAAAGTCTAAAGGTGACTCGTCAAATCATTTAATTACATAAATTTGAACTAAAACTGTATTTGATTCCTACCATGATAATTCCCTGGACATCCCAGTCAAAAATAAAATTCAGCTTTCAATTTCAGATAGCTAGAGAAAGATATGACATCATTCAATCTGGGTGGATTGGTGGCATTCACCCTCAATTGCCACATGAATTGTTTAAATTCAAGGAACAATTCCTTAGGACCCCCTACTATTACATACAATCTGATCAATTGTTATAAATTTGAACCTATGATCTGGGTTCAAGTTAATATGTCCTGCTAATACATTTTTTAAATTACCTTTCTTAATATCATACATATATTGGTATGTACAAACTTTGAATGCCTTCTTAGTCTTACCTATGTAGAAACTATCACAGTTTTTTATATAGGGCGATATACACAATATGAGTGCTGTTACAATTTGTGATTCAAATAAACTGTACCGTAATTAGGAATGTAAACACTTTTAGTTTCAAGTACATTAACACATTGAGTACAGTGACCACATTCTAACATCTTGCCCTTTTTGTAAAATTTGTTCCCTTCTTTGTTTCTTTCCAACAAATCTTTAAAGCATGCATATTTTTTGTACACAACATATGGTCTATCACCCACATTCTTAAGAATTTCTTTATCACTTTTAAATAAAAAACAATTATTTTTAAGAATATCTTTAATGCCATAGAACTGGGGATTATATGTCAAAATTAGGGCCTTGTTGAATTCATTTGTGTGTCTTGAATCCATGTCATCATCATTGGGTCTATTGATTGTAATTTCACCTGTACCTAACAAAGGGTAAAAATGCCCATTAGCTCTTTTCTCCGTGACCTCACACAAAATGGGTTCGATTAAACTGTTAGGGTACCCCCTTCTTAGTAACATGGTCCTTAATTTCTCCCTTTCTTCAAAAAACATTTCCAAATCGCTTACCATTCATGCTAAAGGTGGGGGGCTGGTGGTAATGGACTAACAAATGTATATTGAGAAAATATTGGGGATTCTATATGGTGATGACTATGTGGAAGTGTCATCGAATGAGCTTAATATAGCTTATAAGAGTGTAGATATCACTTTGAATGACCTACTACTGAATTATCAAATAACAGAGGACAAATTTAATTACTTGACACAAACATATCCCAAAGTCCTGACCATATTTGGAATCCCCAAGATTCAAAAAAGCATCAGGAACCCACCCCCCGACATATTTTGAATGTAAAAGCAACAAAAACTACTACCCTAGCTAAATTTATAGACTTCCATTTTAATACATTTCTCATGAAGTTTCAACATATACTGAAGGATTCTTAGGACTGTTTAAAGAAAATTAAGAAAGAACTATACAGTGAGAATTTAATTATGGTCACACTAGATGTGAAAGATCTACTTAGCATTGTACCATACGAGGAAGGCTTAGAAATGTTCTATGACTTTTTATATAGTCAAACCAATTTAAGCTACAGAAGAATATTGATGCTTAGGGCCCTAATGTAATCAATACTTAACAACAACGTTATCATCTTTGAGAACAAGATATTCAAACAAACAACAGGTGTAGCAATGGGGACAGCATGTACCCCCTGTTTGCAAACATGGTCTTGTCCCAGTGGGAATTGACACAGGTATTCACCTCACAATGGTTTGAATATTGTAAGTTTTATGGGAGATTTCTTGATGACATACTTATTTTTTGGGCAGGTAATGAGTTGGAATTAAATGAGTTCCTTGCCTACTTAAATACCAACACCTCCTTTTTAAGTTTTACTATGGAACAACATAGAAAAAGAATTAATTTTCTAGATATTCTTATTACTAAAGATGATTTAACAAACAACTTCACTACAACCATTTATAGGAACCCCAGATATTCTAACACCCTCCTACATTTTGAAAGTGGACATCCAGACTTCCAAAAAAGATCATTGGTCAAAGGCCAATGTGTGTGTTTAGCATGAATGTTATGTGATTTGGAAATGTTTTTTGAAGAAAGGGAGCAATTAAGGACCATGTTACTAAGAAATGGGTACCCTAACAGTTTCATTGAACCCATTTTGTGTGAGGGCATGTAGAAAAGAGCTAATGGGCATTTTTACCCTTTGTTAGGTACAGGTGAAATTACAATCAATAGAGCCAATGATGATGACATGGATTCAAGACACACAAATAAATTCAACAGGGCCCTAATTTTGACATATATTCCCCAGTTCTATGACATTAAAGATATTCTTAAAAATAATTGGTTTATATTTAAAAGTGATAAAGAAATTCTTAAGAACGTTGACGATTCACCTTTAGACTTTAAAGTACTATTTATGTTTAAGTGTTTAGGTGCTGTCACTTAAATAACCTATCATTTATTTTCATGTCATGCATTTTGATGTTTTTTATTAAGGTTTTTTAACTTAGGACACTTATATTAAGGAAAACATAGTTATAATAGTGTGTATTAATATGATTTATTCATTTTAAATTATGTGATTAAGTGATGATACCTGGCCATAAAAGGATGTGATGTAATGGTTTGTTTTGTCTGAAGGAGTCAAGTGTAATAGCAGACGAAAGTGCTAATCAAACCTTGTTTCCAGTTTCACCAGTTCTGTGTTCATTTTCTTATTTTTGTTACATTTTCACAGTTGCCAGGACCAGGATTAGAGCTCCTATCTAACTAGTTTGTTACAAGATAGTATTTTACAGTTATCGCAGGTATCTTATATATTGTAGAGCTGTCCAAAGGTATCTTTGAAGGTGAGTGACATCATCAGCAGTGCTAATGGAGGGGTAAGGGAAGTGTAGTGGGTGTGAATGGCCTAAAAATCAGGTCTCTACAAAGACACACACACTCTCTCCCACAAACACGCACATTTTCACAGTTGCCAGGGTCAGGATTAAAACTCCTACCTAACTAGCTTGCTACACTAGAGTATTACACAATTATCATAAGTGCCACGGAGCTTATAGGGCTACAAGCCGCCCAAAAGTTTATTTCAGGGTGACTGACATCAGCAGTAGTGCTAAAGTAGGGCAATGGGAAGTGCAATGAGTGTGAATGGCCTCAAACACATTCATCTAGAAACACACACACACACACACACACACACACACACACACACACACACACACACACACACACACACACACACACACACACACACACACACACACACACACACACACACACTCACACAGAACTTTACATTTGACAGGACTGAGATTACAACTGCTACATGGATACTTATTTGTACTATAATGTTACACAGTTATCACAAGCACCACTGAGACTATAGGGCTGAGGGCTAACCAAAGGAATTTCTACACTGATGACATCAGCACATCATGTGATATAGGCCACTGTGATGTGTACTGGGTGGGAATGGCCTCATAATGGGATTCTCTCTGTCACTCTCTCTCTCTTCCCTACATCTCTGTGTGTGTATGTTTGACATATTATATTATGTTGGCCTTAGATATGTGTGAGTATTCCTATCCAGTGTGTGTGTGTGTGTGTGTGTGTGTGTGTGTGTGTGTGTGTGTGTGTGTGTGTGTGTGTTTGTGTGTGTGTCTGTGTGTCTGTGTGTGAAGTATGTACCTCTCAAGACATCTGCAACAACTGGAAAGGCCGCAGAAATACCTCACTAAAAGAATCACAGGCCTAAAGCAGATGCCCTATGCTGACCGCCTTAAAAAACTCCAGCTATACTCTGTCGCATATCAACTACTCAGAGGCGATCTCTGCTTAACATACAAGGTCATGTCAAACCCAGAGCTGTTGGACATGCTACACTTAAAGAAATCCCAATCCCTCAGAGCCACATGATCCAGGGATCTAAACCTTGTCATCACAATAAACAAAACATGCTGGAGGGATAGGTTCCTGACCTGGAGACTCCCCAGACTCTGGAATAGATTGCCCATACATGTCAAGCAGAGTGCCTCTTTGGCACTCTTCAAAAGGAACCTTGACGACTGGGATGGGAGAAAGGATATTCACCCAGGGGATCACGTCAGTCGCCCTGCTAGACAGGGGTCCAGGGAAGTAAATAATGTGGGAAGAAATAGCCAGGGAATTGTTATGGCTAGGCTTGTATAGGTCCTATGGCTGATAGTCTAGTACCAACCTATGAACCTATGAACCTATTTGGTGTATGTGCACAGACATCTGTGAATAACGGATATCTGTAGTCCACTGTGTTGTCAGACATGGGCTTTATTTCTCTAAGTGTAGGAGCATGCCCAGTATGACCTTCTATATTGAGTGTGTGCATCCATTCCAGGGAGAGTTGGACTCCAGTTCAGGGTTTTGTGTGCTACAGCTATGCCTAGCAACCTGTTTCTGCAGGATATCTGTAGATAGGTTGCCAATATGGAGACACAATGGGTGTAGCATACGGGGGATACTGTAACTATTGCTGTCTGTGCCGCTTGTGTAACATGGTTGATTGTAGCATAGATTTTCTGACATATGTACTGTTTTACACTGTGATGTAGCATGTCATTGACTACTGACAGTTATTATTTTTTGCTCACAGTTATTTACTAGGGAAATACAAGATGAATGAAGCTGAGACTAATATTCTGAGGCATACAGACTACACATTCTGGCACATTCGTGCCATTGTGGAGGGGTAGCTACAGATAACTGACTGCTGGTTCTTTGTAAATGGTCCAGCACCTTGTTAGTATGCTGGCAGGGAATCCCCTTCTTGTGCTTTTCACAACTTAACAGAATGGCCATATCCTGCTGAGGCCATACCTCTCAGCTGTACAGATACTCCCAGGTTATCCAGAGGCAGGACTCATATATCTGGTCAGTTTACCTTTACATTGTGGTTTACAAGCAGTTTTGTGCCTATTCATTCATGGGTTTGTAGTCAGGGGTAGTATGGGTGGACATTTGAGTTTCAGACTTCAGACACTCCACGACATCCATGCTTCTACACCCCCCCCCATTATTCTCTCCTCTTCCTAACATTGTGAAAGCAACATCTCAGATGTATCCCTATAGTTGGGTCTTTATCTCAGTGGTATTTATGGCCTAGTCCACAGTTCTTGCAGTAAGACATGGGCAGGCATGTTACTGGCATTTGTCAACATGGCCTTGCATTTGTTTTCTGTTTACTGTGTTAGGTTGTTGGTTAGGACCTCCTGACATTCTGTACATTGGCACTATGGGTGAGACATGGGCCTTTGCCAGAGGACTGTAGGTCATTTGAGAGTGCTGCAGGTCATATGTAGCAGGCCAGTGCATTTTGTCAGTCATATGTTCCCAGGCTGCAAGTCAGTGGATTACCTTGGGATGGTATGTGGTTGAGGTGTTCCTGTCAGACCTTCATGTTCATACTGATCCATGAGTCTGGATGTGATCGGGTTGCTGCTTACAGCTAGGGGCACACCTGCATTGGGCACCTATTCAGCATGCAGCATCATCTATGTATTCCCATACAGAGATGAGTTCATGCTGTACTCATTCCCTACTACAAGGATATGACCTGTGATAAACCTGTGGCTCATGGTGGGGTGAGCTGAGTGCATGTGCGATATGGAAGCTACTTGCACCTGCCTCACAAATATACCTGGGACATTCCCCTTATGCTGGCTTGTGTGTGGACATGGACAACCTGTCATTACTCTATAACTGTGCCTTTTGTGGTCTGCCAGTGATTGGCCAGACTACCAGTATTCCATACTAGAGGGGCAAATAATGTGATGCTAACCTGTATGTATAATTCCAAACTTATGTGCAGTTGACAGTTATTTTATATGCACTCTGTGTAGGTTTCTTCCACCTGTGTACTGTTTCTATGTATGGGCCTCCATTAATGGTGTGTCCAGCATTCTGACAGTGATAGATATTGATATCTGGACAGTGAGTATGTACAACTGCTGACATGGGTGTAGCTGAGAAGCAGCGTTGTTGGCACTGCAGTTGTTGGAACATGGCCCTGTCAACCACTGTACTGTTCCTAGGTCACTGAGACACAACCATCCAGGCCCACATGCTGACCACTTCCAGGCAATATTAAGCACACAACAAACTTACCACACTGACCCCTGCATATTGTACACATGCAACAATGTAGATTGGGACAGCTCTGGCAATCTGTGCTCCAGTGATATTACTCCTCAAACTTACATGTTACTGCATTTCTGCATGGGATTGTGGGGGGAAGGGGTGCACACCTGAATATTTTAAACATTTGCAATGACTGTACTGGTATTTCAGTTACTCTGTTGGCTTCCATTTCATATTGTATTGTGACCTCTCATGCAGAAAGGAGACATATCAGTAGAGTACACATGTTAGATCTTAATGGCATAAATTTCAGTTTCAGACTTCTTACCCTTCAAAACTAAAATGCAACTTCCAGACCTGTTGTAGTATGTCTGTGTAGGTCTGGTGGGGTCTGTTCACCATTGCCATAATTTGGGAGCCTTAGCCTAGCCTTTCTTTATGGTAATCTATACCTGTCCTGCTGGGTGATGCTGGTGGTGGGTATGAGACCCTCATTGACATCCATGTGTGTGACCTATTCACACTTACAATTATTTGGGCCATCATATGTACTGCGGTGGGAGTTGTCACCTTGTGTAATACTGCCTAATATGCTGACACCAATATTTGTTATGGATTTCATGCTGTCCCATATAGCTGTCAGCAGTCTGCTGCTATCCCATTCAATCACCCAATTCCCTTGCATGCTTGCATCCATATGATACATACAGCTATGAGAACATACTATTCCATTCAGTAATTGATAGGAAGGGTGACTTACCTTGTTGCTGGGCTAGTATTGAGGATGGTGCTGCAGGGCTAACTATGTCAGATGCACGTAGTACACTCCCTATACATGGTAAAGCACAGGTAGTGCCATGTTTGGCATCCCTTTTTCTGTATGTGCGAGTCAGAGAGAGGTATCAGTCCCTGGGTCCCTACAATGTCAGTGTGTGTGCTATGCATTACCTTGTTGCCAAGACATGGGCATACTGGGCACACCTCCTTCTGCCTACAGGGGCAGGCTCAGGATGTTCCTCCTCTGAGTCCCTCTGTGCCTGTGCTGGCCTTGGCAATGGTGGGGGGGTTTGTGGTCCTGCCACGTGCTGTTCCTGCTGCAGCTGTTTCCGCAGGATCATATTCTGTAGCATGGCACATACTTTAAACATTTGTCTACATGTAGATGGAGAGTACTGCAAGGCTCCACCGGATATGTCAAGGCAGCTGAACCATGACTTGAGCATCCCAAACACATGCTCTACAATGATCCGGGTTTGTGCGTGTGCCTCATTATGGTGTTCTTGTTCGGATGTGTGTGCATTTCTGATGGGTGTCATCAGCCACGGCAACAGTGCATAGCCAGCATCCCCCATTAGATGACGATATGGGATGTCCTCCCTGGCAAACCCCTGATACAGCTGTGAGCAATGCCAGAAGTGGGAGTCATGATAGCTTCCAGGGTTGCCAGCACGCACATTCATGATAATGCCCTGGGCATCGCACATGACCTGGCAGTTGATGGAGGGGAAACCCTTGCAGTTTATGTAGACCCTACCCCACTCACCGGATGGTGCTTTGATGTGGACGTGCATGCAGTCTATAGCTCCAACTACCTCAGAGTATTCTGCTATACGGTGGAAGTTATGCATACTTCTGGTCAACACCTCACGGGTAGTGGGGAAATATATGTGCTCATTGGCATGTGGTGTCATGGCATCCAGGAACTGATGGAGTACCCTGGATGCTGATGCCTGTGAGACCCCATGATATCTCCAGTTGGTCTTTGAAAGGTACCTGTGGCTAATATTCTTAAGCCTACACATACCTTGGTATCCACTGGGATGGGTTAACTTCTGTTAGTTCTTTGTGTGAGGTGTGGCTGGCAGAGCTCAATGATTTGCTGTAGAATGTCCCTGTCCACCCTATAGCACTCCACTATCTCCAGCTCATGTAGGCCCTGGTAGGTTACCCTGGGTCTGTACACTCTTCTCCTCCTCCTCACTGTGGGTTGGTTGTCAGCATTCTCCTCCTCACCACCCTAAGTCTCTAGCACATATTGATGGAGTAAAGCAGCAGCAGCCTCTAACATTTTTAGTTAGTTTTGCCAGTTAAAAATCCCCCATCTGTGTACACTGGTGGTATAGTGTTTGTGGTGAAAACCAGTCTGCAGGGTGTTTGCATAGTTTATAGTAGTGTGCTGGGCTGCTGCATGTGTAATGGGCTGATTCTGATACATTTCACCTGCCAGCTATGCTAGTTCTCCCCGATTGCCTTCCTACTGCTGTTTCCCCTTCCCAGTTCCACCCTATTTAAGCCCTGAGGCACAACGCACATGCCCGGTGCTGGAATGTAAACAGTGCTGCCATTTCCTCTTTTTTTTTTTTTTTGTTTAAAACCCGGTGCACAGCTTGCACACCCATTTAGGCTATGTACACAGTCCTCAGATACATCTGACACACCCCTTCCTTAGCTGTGCTTAGCTAAGGGCAAACACGGGCCACAGAGCTCCAATGAGCTTACAGCAAGCATGACACACCCCCTTATGAAGTCATCCAGCTCTTAGACTTGTACTGTTGTATTGCTATACTTACACGGTTAGGTACAAGTTGACATTTTGAAGAAATATGTGATTCAGTATAACTCCCCTCATTTGCATACCCCAGTGTGTAGGTCATTAGTTACTGCACTAAAATGGACCCTTTCCTCTTGACAACCAGTGCTTCCTGGTATTGTTTACATTCTGCATGCCATAGACTATAATGACAAAATGCAGATGTAACTGAAAATTGAGTTTTCCTATTTTTGGCACAATCCTGTTTACGTGCCACTGCCCTATGCTTAAATGGCCGAGATTGGCCAAAAAAAAAAGTTTAATTTTCATAATTATTAATCACTTTTAATGCCAATGGCCTTATAGTTGGCCACTGGCATGTCTAATGTACATAATACATGCTTTTTCACGAGCTGTCATGCTTTCATTTTGTCAGTTGCAGAAATGTACTGTTATTTTCTGGATACATTTCTGCACTGACACTGTTCTAGCACAGAGACCTGGCAGCTTGTTGAATCACTAAATCACCTCATTTGCATGGTTTTCACCAGCAAATGAGGTGATTTGCATATTTGCTGGATTTCTGTGCTACGACAGTGTAGGGCCACTTGCGCACGTGAAAACGGCACTATCCTGAATCGCTCGGCAGCCATTTTCCATGCAGGAGCTGTACACTGTTCCTGCACGGAAACAAATGGCTTCCTGAAACCCAGGGAATGTCTTCCCATGGAAACCTTAATGATGTCCATGCCATCGCTTGCTCTTGTCTGTTCATTTAATGAACGGATTCTTTTCATTCTGACCTTAGAGGAAAATAATGGGCACTGGAACTATAGCTATGGTATATACAAATGGGAAGCCACAGCAGCAGATTGATGGTCAGCAGGCACAAAAACATAAACATATGGAAAAAATGAAGTCTGTACCATAATAAAAAATATAAGAGTAAGGCATGGCTTTGCCTAACTTCAGGTTAAGAAAAACAGAAGTCAGCCTACATCTGGTTTATATATATTCATCAAACTCACACAACGTTTGTCACCTTAATTTCATCTACCTCAGCTTAAAGACTGGTTGATTACTATTAAGCATATTCATCCTCATATACTCTATATTCTCTATTTTTTAACAACTATGTGCCAACCACTTTTATTCACATGCAATCTATGTATAAATAAATACTCAAAATAATCAAAACAATGAGCTTTTAATG
This sequence comes from Protopterus annectens, assembly GCF_019279795.1. Classification (NCBI taxonomy): domain Eukaryota; kingdom Metazoa; phylum Chordata; order Ceratodontiformes; family Protopteridae; genus Protopterus; species Protopterus annectens. The sequence continues at coordinate 1,069,848,807 of NC_056735.1, read as the reverse complement.
TATTTTTATATGCTTAACTAAGGAATTAGTTTCAAGATGTCTTCTTACTTTTGATATATGATCACATATTTTCTCCCTTAGCGTTCTATTAGACTTCCCCATATAAAATGCTGAACATTGCCTGCATTTGTGCTAGATATACTATATCTTAGGAGTCACAGGTAGTATAGGTATCAAAATTAAAATTCTTTTGTGTAATTGGATGTGTGAACAAATATCCTTTGAAATAAACTTACAGAAAGTGCATCTATGACATGGATGAGTCCCCTGTTTTGTGTGAGTATAACATGAATGCCTCTATGTTGCTGTTTGCAGCACAATAACTGCTTCAAATTATGTGCATGTCTATATCTAAAGAGAGGTTTCTCCATGTCAGTATTTATAAAATCTATTCCTTTAAGGATGTGCCAAAGCTTTTAAACTATTTGTTGAAGTGATTGTGTCTGTATTATAAATAAATGTATGTGTAAGGACTCATTTACATTTGCTGATCTTACATCACCAGTCCTTTGTAACAGATGTATCAGAAGCCCTTAATTTCCTAATGTAATAATCACATCCATTCTTTCTTTTAATTTACCAGAGTAATCTCTATGTTAAAAATAAGAGTTCCATTATGCTGCACTTGTCTCTGCCTCTACTTGTTTGGTAGTCAAGGGAAAGATCTTAACTGGTGGTACCAGGTTGTGATGTCTCTTGTCATTTGATCTCCTTAGGTTATTTTTCAATGCACTCTTTTCTTGTGTTATACAATATTTACACCTTATAGGTAAGCATTCTGTGAAAACAAAAATTATTATCTCCTCTGTTACACATGATATATTGTTATATCTAAAAAAACATAAACAAATTATAACAAGGATTTTAAAAACTGTGGAAGAATAAAATAGTGTTTCTAATTATACATCCTCAGAATATAAAGATCTAGTTGCTAAACTCAACATAGTACTCAAAGAAGCTTGTATTCTTAAGGGTCAAGTAAAAAGCAGACTCAGTATCTTTGTCTTGTGTTGGTTTATGGAGGTATAACAATAAAATAAAAGATGATTTGATATTATGGACAAAATTAAAATTTAACATATTGGAGAAATATTTGATAATTAAACATTCCTTTCCCTGTAACTTTTACTTTTCTGAAAATAACAGTGTCATGCATATTACCAAAATGGTTTAAGACAGCCATTAAACTTCTGGTTGGGTTTATTTGAAATATTAAAACTCCCAAGCATTAACATGAGTAGACTGCCTGATCCCAAAGGCAAAGGTCGTACACAGTTACCAAACCTTTATTGCCAGTTAAAAGTTACCTTCACTTTTTAAATATAGTAATATAAATTTGAACTCATTCCTTTTTGGATGAATTATTCCAAGGAAAGCACACTTCCCTGATTTCTTTATAAAAGTATTCTAGATTGTAGGTATGCCATTACTCTTTCCTTCGTTGTCAGCTATACATTTTCATAAAGTTCTCTATAAACGACAACTACCTTCTCCAAGAACAAAGATGAAAATCCACTGTTTTATGTGATAGCACTATGGCCTCATGTTTAGAGGTGCCAGTTTTCATCCCTACCACATCATTATTTCACCACTCTTTGTGAATCCTCTGTGTATATGGCTTGACTGTGTATGCAGAGCCAGATCCCCAACCTCACAGACATTCTGGTGTCCCATTACCTGTCTCTCTCCCCCCAATTACCATAAACACTGCTCAAAACTGTCATTGTGCATACTATTTTCTTAATTACTTTTTAAATAAAGGCAAACATGGATTTAATTTAAAATGTTTAATTTAAATATCCTTTTTTGACCAGGTTGTCGCACTAGGCTAGTATCACCATTTCAGAGGAGACCCTTGCTGATATTTATTTAACTAGGGGAAATTTACCCAGGGCATTGGATAACTTCCCCTTACTCTTTCTGATAGCTCAGGGAGCTGTAAAATATCTCCTAGCATCTACCATTAATGCAGATAAATGGGGTCTCAGTTTAATATCTCTTCAAAAAGGAAGACACTCAAGAGTGCAGAACAACCCTCCTCCCCCTTTAAAGTGCACTGCAATATCAGCAACCTTATATGATGTGGGAGTAGAACCCACAGCATTCTGTAACAAAGGCAAGTATGTTACCTGTTGTGCTACTAATACTGCTTTGAAATTCTCTAGCACAAACAATGAAGGGCATTTGCTAAACAAAACATTTGCAGACTGAAGACATGCTTAGCACGAGCAACAGTAAATGTCTCCTCTCTTAAAGCTCACATTCTTTGAAACTGCACTGAAATTCACATTCCTTGAAAATGCACCACTGCTGTTTTGAAGATTTTTTTTCCATTAAGCAGTGAAACAAAATGTATGAACCAATAAAATCAAAATGACTAATTTCAGCACATTTCAATCAACTCTGATGACTAAGTAAGCAGTCTTGCAGTTCGTGGAGAATTTTAAAGTACTTGTCTCTGTGCTGACCCACCACTGGACCAGTAATCAAGGAGCCTCAATCCTCACCACTGGCAACAGTGGGGGATGTATACTGGGAGGATAACAGGAACACACACACACAGTATTTCCAGATGAAGCTTTCTGCATGAAGTGCAATTTCCCTTAAGGGCACACAGAGACCATAGTCAGTCCGAAGCTGGTTTCTCCCTCTTTCACCAGATCCCAAGTAAGACTCTCCACTGGCACAGCTATAAAGTTGAGATATCAGCTTAGTGACCAAGCCAAGACCTACCAGCACCCTCTCTGTCCAAACAATGCTTTGTGACCCTGCCAAAGTAGCAAACACACACATTCTTTGAGGTCTGATTTACAAACACACACACACACACACACACACACACACACACACACACACACACACACACACACACCTGGGAGAGGATGGCACAGGTTTAGTAGCCATGCCCCCTTCTGCCCAGACTATATAGTAGTTACCACTGCTACCAGTCAACTCCTTATCAGCTACTTTAAGGCCCTTAACAAAGGGTGCCCAATCTTACTGTGTAATATTAAGATTAATAAAAATGATAGTTTGACTAAGAGCAAGACTATTACTAGTGGCCCACACAGTATCACCAAATAAATATGCAAGTACTCTAAAAACTTAACAATCTCTGCACAGATCAGCCACAGAGAAAGGTTTAAATATATTTAATAATAAATAATAAAAGAACAAGACAATACTAAATATATATTCACAGTGACATCAGAGTTCAAACCACAGGAAATATTTAAAACAACATTGCAGGACAGTCTCAAATAAATAAAGACAAATATCTAAACTTAGCTTCATTATATTCCTGACTGTATCTACGAGAATTACTATAACCTAATAACTTACTTATAGAGCAAGGCAGATGTTGTGGTGAATGGTTCTTGTCAGGTCCAAGACAGAATACAGAATGTTTTGTCTCTTTAAGAGACTTATGAAATTAATATCTCAAATATTACTGCTGGGATAGCTTGCAGAATGACATCATGTCTTGTCATCTGATTCTAGTTCCCAGATGAACCCCCCCCCCACTGCTACAAGCTAGCAGTATTTAGCATCTATCTGTAAAAATGCATAGACCTCAGACGTTTGGCAGATGCTGGAAGTTATAAAACAATTACATTCCTCAATATTTCAAGACTAGTAATTATTCATCCTAAAGACAATAGAGAGAGCTCCCTATTTATTATTTAGTTATTTAGACATAGTACAGACATTGTGTCTCTAGTTGCCTTGAAACTGAAAGATACCATCTTTTATTGCATAGCCATAAAGTAATTTAATTTTAGCTATTTTTTCTGAAGTTAACCTCTTGTATTCCAGTTTCCACTGTTAGAATATGTAAATTTAAACGGTTACAATAGTGCATGTAAACTTCTGTTCTATTCCAGTAGGGCACACTGTGGTTACATTTCAAACAACACTCTGCAAAAAACGTTTTCAGCACATGCTTCTGTGCCAGCAGTTTGATATACACACGACATACAGTTCTAATACACTTGTAGCACAAGCATCTTATATAAATCATGTTGATATTCACAAATGACATATAATTATTTACAAAATTCCAGATAGCTCTGCTGGCAGTATCCCCCTTTTTCACACTTCTTCCCTGCCTTGAAGACTCAAGATACTTTTTCAAGTGACCCTTGAGAAATGTTGCTTGAGAGGGATGAGCTTATCTGGGAATACATTATCCTATTTTCTATCTTGAGAGTCCATCTGCATTGGCATTGCTAACCCCACTGCAGTGCTGCAATGTCATATCATATGCCTGCAAACCTAGGCTTCACCACAGTAACTTGGGACTTTGCTGGCTGTCTCCCTATAGCAATAGATTCCCCTCAGACTCCTTCTGCCTTCTACTACAAATACTTGGCACAATGGACTCTCTATTATGGTAAGGTTTCCTTGTGTTAAAAATGATACAGTCTGTGCCCCTGCCTCCTGCCTAGCAGTTCTACCATGTAGTTAAAGTCACTAACCTTCCTTACTACTTTGAAGGGTCCCTCCTAAGCTGCCTGCAGCTTGTTGTGTCTGATAGGAATGAATACCATAACTTGCTGTCCCACAGCATACTCTCTACCTTCAGAATTCCTGTCATACCAGACCTTTTTCCTGCTGTTGGGCTTCTGCTAGGTTTTCCTGGGCCAAGCCCATGAATTACCGGAGCCTTGCTCTGAGGTTTAGGACATATGCCACAACAGAATCCTTATGGGATTCACACTCACCCTTCCACTCATTGCGAATCAAATCTAGAGATCCCCTCACCATATGCCCATATAGCAAAGGGTGAAAAACCTGTGGATTCCTGGGGCACCTCTCTGTAAGCAAACAACAGATGAGGCAAATATTTGGGGTCCATTTCACGATGTCAAAAGCCAACAATATTGAAGCTGATGTTGTCGGCACCACAACATCGAAAGCGCAGAACATTGTGCAGGTAAATGGAAATCTCCGTAGGGGGAGATTTCTGTTTATCTCAATGTAGTGCGGTCTTGGAGGTGGAATATTTAAGTAGGGGGGTAGGGGGTGCAGGGGGGCTTGCCCCCCTGCCTACAATAGTTAGTTTTTATTTTTGTTTGCTTTTTGTTTTTTAAGCATTATTCGATGTTTTACTACATCGATCACTAGAGGTCGACCTTTAGTGATTCCATGTAGTAAGATTTCGATAACATGATATAGATGCAATATTTGTCCCACTCCCTCTTGGACTGGTCTGAAAATGCCCATAGCATGGTCTTTAGTGTAGAGTTTAACCTCCCACTGGAGCATCAGTCTGGAGATGGTAGGGGTGTTCTTTAGGTGATTCACCCAACAGAGCTTCCACAGACAAGCCAACAGGTCTGAAGTGAAATTGGCACCCTCGTCAGTCAGTATTTCGTTTGAGACCCTACCCTGCTGAAAATCTCTAACAAAGCATTTGCCACCTTTTCTGCCTCAATGGAGGACAGAGCCACCACCTCAGGATATCTGGTAGCATAATCTACTACCACTAGGATATACTTCTTCCCTGTGGAACTTGGGTACTCACAGGCCCCACAATATTCATAGCTACCCTCTGAAATGGTTCCTCAATCACAAGGAAAGGCACCAAAGGAGCTTTCACTTTGTCTCCTGCCTTGCCTACCTTTTGGCACTACTTGCAGGTCCTGCAGTATCCTGTTACATCCCTGGAAATCCAAGGCCAATAAAAGTTCTGCATAATATGTATTTTTGTGCACTTTATGCCCATATGACCTGCAAAGGAAATATCATGGGATATTACAAGAAGTGCCAGATGGCAGGCTCTGGGCGCTACCAACTGTTGTATTACCTCACCCTCCAGCCCTCAATCAGGGGTCCACTCTCTATACAGTAACCCTTTGTCCCAGCATACAGGTTCTACTTTTCCTTGAGAATCATGAGCCTCCATGGCTACCTCCATCAAGCCTTGTAATGCAGACTCTGAGAGCTGAGCCTGTCTCAACTCTCTCTTTGTAACCCTTCCCAGCTCCCCTTTGACAGGAAGTCTGGTATTCTCTGACAGTCATGCCTCACTGTCAGCCTGGGTACTACTACTCACCTCTGCCCTTGCAGTCATTCTGTCCAAGGGAGTATTGGTACCCACAAGCAGCTGTGGCTCACCTACAGTCTCACTGCTTGCAGGGTAGTTCCCTCCCTGAAGTAACAACCCCACCAGTCCTGGCTGCAAGTGTGCTGTCTGTCTGGGTCTCCCCTAGGCTACCAGACCCACATGCTTGTTTCCAAACCTGACTGGGTGTAACTGTATGCACAGATGGTACTGCAATATCAAAATCATTCCCTATCAGGACATCTGTAGGAATATCCTCAAACACACCTACTTGCTTGCTTCCTTTTCCACCCTCCCAGTCAAGGTGAACCCTAGCCAAAGGTATTTGGAATGGGGCCCCTTAAAGTTCTGACTGGTGTATACTGCGCAAGCAAGTAGTGCTCCACTTTATCCACTGCAGGCTTCACAATGCATAGGTCAGAGGCTGTGTTTCTCTTAGCAGTGGCCTGTTCCCATCTACTAAGATAGGATATAACCTCTTGTGGTAGTTTGGGACCCTTGTTGTCTACAGAGAACTTACCACTGGCATTCTGTCATTCCCACCTGTTGGCGCCCCTACCTTTTGTTCCCCACCTTCCCTCTGTGGACATCTATATTTTGCATGGCCCCACTGGTTACATTTAAAACATTTAACCCTTGATTCTGGCTGTGTACCTGAACTAGTGGCTTCCCCTGCTACTTCTGGGCTCTGTTGGGGGATAGTTTAGGTGGCCCACCATGGATTCCCCTAGACCCATGTGTAGCACTGGGTATCTCTTTCCTGTGTAGTGATGCCCTACTTTCTAGGTAGAGGTCTCTTTTTTTTCCAAACTCATCTGCGGTATTGCATTCCCTATCTGACAACCAGATTCTCATATACTCAGGCAAAGTGCTAAGAGCTTGTTCCCTCACCTAAAGGTCTGCCAGCCCTTCAAAATTGGTGACCTGATACCCACTCACCCACCTACGAAAATAAGTGTTTAGTTCAGCAATACATTCACACACACTTTCATCTGCCTTGCATCTATGCTCACGAAACTTTTTCTATACGCTTCAGGTATTAACTTAAAATGCTCAAACAAATTTAACTGTATTATAATTTAAGCAATCAGTATCAGACAATTTAGTAACAGCAGTTACAGCTTTACCATGGAGAAAGGAGGTCAGGAACTATACTCAGAGCCCTTTGTCAGCATGATACTGTTTACAAACTCTTTCAAACATATGAATAAAACTAACAAAGTTATTACCCTCTGTAAATTGTGGAAGAAATTTACTGACCTTTATTACTTCTGGGGTTCAGTTATTTCCTTCCCCATTACCTCTATGACCCTGGTGAAGAGTCAGCATCTCCTTTTCATGTTGCCTCTGCCTCTCACTTTCTTCGGCTTCCAAATGCTGCAGTCTCTCTGCTGATTCTGCTTCGACCTCCAAACGCCTCAGTGTCTCTGCTGATTCTATTTCCAAATGTTTGACCTCCATTTCAAATCTCTGTAGCTCCACATGGATTTTTTAAGTCCTCTGAGGCAAAGTTGAAGACAGTGACATCAGAGTTCAAAACCACAGGAAATATTTAAAACCACATTGCAGGACAGTCTTAAATAAATAAAGAAAAATATCTAAACTAAGCTTCACTACATTCCTAACTGTATCTAAGAGAATTAATATAACCTAAAAACTTACTTAAAGAGCAAGGCAGATGTTGCGGTGAATGGTTCTTGTCAGGTCCAAGGCAGAATGCAGAATGGTCTGTCTCTCTAAGAGAGTTCTCAAATTAATATATCAAATACTACTGCTGGGATAGCTTGTAGAATGACATCATGTTTTTTCTTCTGACTCTAGTTCACAGATGAAATCCCCACTACTACAAGCTAGCAGTATTTAGCATCTACCTGTAAAAATACATAGACCTCAGATCTTTGGCAGATACTGGAACTCATAAAACAATTACATTCCTCCACATTTCAAGTCTAGTAATTATTTGACCTTAAAGACAATAGAGCGAGCTCCCTTGTACAGATACTATGTCTCCAGACACCTTAAAACTGAAATATGCCACCTTTTATTGCATAGCCATAAAGTAATTTAATTTCAGCTATTTTTCTGAAATTAACCTCCTGTATTCCAGTTTTCACTGTTAAAATATATACATTTGAACAGTTACAATAGTACATGTACATTTCTGTTCTATTCCAGTAGGGAGCGATGTGGTTACATTTCAAACAGTACTTTGCAAAAACCTTTTCAACACACACTTCTGTACCAGCAGTTTGATACAGACATCACATACAGTTCTATTACAGTTGTAACACAGGCATCTTATATAAATCATGCTGATATTCACAAATGACATATCATTATTTATAAAATTCCAGATAGCTCTGCTGGCAGTATCCCTTTTTGCCACAGTCTGCTGTACCTAAGGTTCAGGGTTTGAGACTGAATAAGTTAATGAACTAACCTGCCATTCCTAACTAAAGCATTACACACACACACTCTCACACACACACACACACACACACACACACACACACACACACACACACACACACACACACACGTGCGTGCACCAGATGATGCACCAGATGATGCACAGACCACAGACACTGAGTGCATTCTTAAAGGTGAAATGTATTTTTTTAATTGTTTAATTGAAAATTAAATGTTGGAGCAGCATTCTCCAGTAGGCTGTAGGCATCTGCCTTGATTGCCTTGTGCTGGATCTGGCTGTGTGTATGTTTTATATGTGTGTGTGTGTGTGTGTGTGTGTGTGTGTGTGTGTGTGTGTGTGTGTGTGTGTGTGCGTGTGTGTGTGTGTGTGTGTGTGTGTGTGTGTGTGTGTGTGTGTGTGTGTGTGTGTGTGTGTGTGTGTGTGTTTTAAACATCTTGAATTTCTTTCAAATTCTTATTCCTTATATCAGTAGTACCAATTACCCATCTTACCTTCTGCCTCCCATTCTTCATTCACATTTTATCTTTCCCATGGCATGTTCTACAGAGAATCCTGTCTTTGTACTATGTGACCAAAGACTTATATCAGACCTTCCAGTAAACAGTCTGTATTTATTTCCTTAAATATTCACATATCTGATCTTCTTGCTGTGCACAGAATTCTCAAATGTTTTCACAAGCACCACAGTTCAAAACATTGATTTTTGTGTCATACAGGTTTGCTTGTAGTCAAACTCTCATATCCACATGTCATCACCAACAAAAACATAGGTTTGAGTATGTACCCTTGTTGATAAGGCTATACCTTTACAGACTAATACAAAATTGCTATAACGTTTAAAAGCTAAAATTAAACAGAACTCCATGATCAGATATCATCCACATCTGCATGGATTATATCACAACATCCCACCAATATATACTATTACTGAGTCTATGTCTAACACAAAACGCATTGCCAGAAGTATGGAAACTCGTTTTAATAAACATAGTTCCATTAAAAAAAGAACTGCACCAAATTCTCACACCACTGTCCAATCTTTATTTTTCTCACCCTAGGAAAAATCTTAAAAATATATATTTTCACCCAATGAACCCAATATATACCAGACTATAAACTCCTCTCTAGCAAACAACATGGTTAGTGCACTTTAATAGCCCTAAGGACCTTGATGATATCTTACGAGGGATAAGATATAAAGTCAAATCTGATCTCCTTTTATTGCAAACTCCAGAGCATATCCAAGATATCCAGAAATTAGGTGGTTCAGTTCTGACAGACCAATACACCAATGTACATTGCTATACAGAATATGTGCAAAACTTTTAAGTTTAGCCTAATGCTATACATAAGGGACCTGTGTAAAATAATTTGTATAAGTGGAAAAGAAAATCTATTAGATATGGATTCTCACCTGACTCAGCTAACAACCACCTATTCTGCTGGGAATGCCTTGATCAGTAGATTGTATAAAGATATGAATTTTCTATTAAAAAAAGAGGCCAGGTTAATAATTTACTTCTCAAATAAAAAATAAAATGGGAGAGATGTTGTGGGCAAAACATTTGTTTGCCCCTAAACTGAAGTTGAAGGAGAAAAAGCAGCACTTTTCAGGATTTTTTTTTTTGGGTGGGGTGGGGTTGGCTGTATAGACTGTTACACAGCAAAGAGCATTGATCAGACCATGGCAAGTTATTGTCAGCCCCATTATACTGGGCAGGCAAACTCCCAAATCTTAATATGGCAAGGGGAGTATAAAAATGTGACAAAGTTACTGCAGTACTGCTGAAATTTCTGAATAAATCTATAACTACAAGAAGAGGCTATAAAAGCTATCAATCATCTAAAAGCAGACAAAGCACGAGGGTCAGATGGACAAATACAAACCATTTTCCAGGATCTGGCAGGGATACTAAGGCAGCTGTATGAAGATCGTCTGAAAGAAGGAACGCTACCAGACCTTTCAAGACTTACCTCCATGCTGGTCTTCTCTAAAGTAGGAAAGGATGCCGGATCTTCCACAGATTTATTACCTGTTTCCTTTATTCCATCAGAAATTTAACATTTTGCTAGAATTCTATTTGCAAGATTTGGGACATGCCATGTGACTTAATATCTCTGAACAACAGGGCTTCATTCCCCATAAAGTCACAGTACCCCAAGCTTACTGAGTTTGCTCTACAATTTATTTATTTATTTGTCTTTGTTGTCCAGGAAAGTCAGACTAGGCAGAGCCCATTTTCAGTAGAGGCCCATGGAGAAAATCTCCACCATAGGGTATTTATATTAATTAGTGAATTTCAAGCAGTTCTCAGAAAAACAACAGTTGCAGTTCTCATGAAACATAAAAAAAAAAAAAATTACAAGATAGGTATATACAGTAAATTATGTACATCAACAATTATAAGTCTATGAATTTTTCCAGCTGTAAAATCTTGCAGAAGTAAATAGATTTTTACTGCAGAAGGGAAACATTATTGTAAAGAAGTTTAACGTTCTGTTATTTCAGTAAAGAATAGTTTGCAAGGAGTTTAAGATATGAATGAAGTTAGTTATAAAATTATGCAGGAAGGGTGACTTTAGTATTGTATAGGTTTGTAAATCGTTCAAGAGATATATTGAAGCAAGTTATAAAATAATGTAGGAGGGGATAGGATATATTAGTATTATGTAGGAGGATAATGGTAATAGCATAAGACAGAAAGCATGGTATAGGATTAGTCCTATGTAGGCTGCCTGTTCCAAAGTGGTATATCCAGAAGGTTTATAACTTAGGTATACAGAGGATGCATGAGAGGGGTAGAGTGGTGGATGGGGACAGTTTGAAAAAAAGAGCAAGATGAGAAGAGTTGTTTGTGGGGCGAAAAGGGATGTATTAATTCAAGAGCAGGAGGGAAAGTTGTTAGGGGTGTAATGATTCAAGCAGAGGCAGGCAAAAAAAAGTTAGTAATAAGAAGTTTGTGCTTCACTAGAGGTCTCAGTCTGGTGATGAACATGGACATGGCCAAGACTGGGTAAGGTATTGTCTGAGCTGGATGTTATAGCTTGGAAGTTTGTTAATCATTCTTACTTGTGCAGGTATGGTATTCTCAGAGCTTGGAGATAAAGCAGGAGTATAGTGAGTCCCTCAGTGAATGATTTGCCTTAGTGGTGCTTAGTAGACATTTATCACCAGAACTGAGGTCCCTTGTGGAGGTGTAGGGCAATAATATATATTTTAATGCAGGACATTGTTCAGGAAATTACATCGGTTTGTATACCATAACTAGTTGAGAGGATGCTATGTAGCTGTTAAGCTCTAGCCAATTTAGTTGATTTAAGGCTTGACAGTGGTGAGCTCGGTGTGCTGTGTTGGTAGCAAATTTAGTTACTTTGTTGTAACAGGACACTAGTTTGGATTTTAGTGTAGACCATAGGTCTGTAAGGATAGGTGAGTCATGTAAGAGGGAAGGAAGTAAATAGAATGAGGCTAGGGTTTTTCTTGGTAGGTATGTAAGGTACTGCTTTGTCCTGTAAAGGAGCCAAGTTACTGGTGTTTTTTTTAATTGTTTGAAGAATATGTTAATCAAATTTAAGATTGACATCTATTACAGTACTCAATAATTTAGTCTGTGGTACTACCTCAGTTTTAATATTATTTGCTGATGTAACCAAGAAGGATTGTTTTTGATGGAGATAATGTTTTGGGGTGAAGAGCATCAGTTTTGTCTTATTGGGATTAAGGAGCAGGTTTGATTTTTTCAGTCAGGTTTTGACTGAAGAGATAGAAATTTGGGTGATTTCTAGTAGTCTGGATATCGTGGGGACTGTAACTATTACAGTCAAATCATTTGCATATTGTACTCTATTTGCTTTGCATATGGCTGTGTGAAGCTTGTTTATGCAAATATTAAAAAGAAGGTGTCCTAGTACAGCATGTTGAGGGATACCTATGGTAACTGGACGAGAGGAAGTGAGGTTTTACTGCCATTTGACTGCTTGTTGCCTCCCAAATAGATAACTAAGGAACCATTTAAGGGAGGATGGAGGCAAACCTTTAGAAGAGAGTTCAGCAAGTAAATGCTGGTGTGATACAGTGTAAAAATCTTTGGATAAGTCTGGGAACACAGCTGACACTAAGTTACCATTGTACCTATGCTAGTTTATAATGTTAGTGAAGTGAATGAGGGTGGCGGTTCTGCTGTGGTGAGGTCTGAAACAGTGCTATATTTCTGGGAACAGATTATTTGAATTTAGATGATGTAGAAGCTGCACATGAATACATTTTCAAGGATTTTTGATAGGGGAGAAAGGATTGCAATGGGCCTGTAGCTCCTAAACTCTGTAGGGTAATGTATAACAGAACTGACAAAGGAGAAATATTTCAGCAGCAGCTCCCTTCATTGACTGAAATAAGACTTTTGATACCATGCTGTGGGTCTTTTTATGGCACGGTTTGGAAGAATTTGGACTATATGAGCAGTTTGTCATTTGCTGTAACCTGCTATATGCTGACCATATGGCCCAAGTCATTCAAAACAACTTCTCATCACCTTTTGTGCTTTATCATGGCACTTGGCAAAGCTGACCATTGTTACTAATGTTATCTTGATTTGTGGTGGAAGCTGTTATCTTCTGCATAAAGCAATATTATAGTCGCTGTGGAATATGACTTAATGATAACACAAAAATGTATGCACTTTGCTGAAACAAAACTTTGAGCACTTAGGAGTGAATTGGCCTGCAATGCAGAGGTATCTAGACAGTAAGACTGACAGACATCTGACAATCTTGCAATGGATAATCTGAGCACACTAACATCTGAAGTGAAAAAGCAAACAATGGTCCTCGCCAAACCTCACACTGCTAGCACTCTGAACATTTATATTATCAAAATTTATATATTTTCCTGAGAATATGCCATCACTTACCTCACACCCACTCACAGCTAAACTGCTTCAACTTTGTTTGGAATAATGGCCATCCATGATTGGTAAGACTGAAACTACGGACAGCAAACAAATTTGTTGGACTTGACATTTGAGCTATAGCTTATTATTTCCTTGTCTCTGACCCAGAAGTCAATGAAGAAAGATTATTGACAGTACTTATCAACAGATAGATAATGAAGACTGTTTTAATGCAATGGAATCCATATGGCTGAATGAACTATACAAAACTGATAGTAAGGCCATATATTTTGAATCCCTGGATCAATAATGAAATCTGTTTCTAGATAGACAATGTCACAGGAAGAAACACATTGTCTAACATGTATAAAATGAAAACAGAGATATCTGACTTGTCCCATGGTGGATGTAGCTCTATAAAATCTGCTAGCTGCATTCAAGAGTTCACTGGGTTCTGTCTATTTTCTTGCCTGCAAAGGGCAATAATCTGATGGAATATATTTTTGTTAAACCTTCCAAAATTTCTATGAAATGCAGTGAAATCTTGATTGCAAGCTTCTAATTACATATGCATGCTAGGCTACAGTACAAGGCCATACAGTGTTGTAGTATTTATTTTAACAAAAAGTCTTTTGCAGCTGATGCTATGTGTGTCACTGTGGCTACAGAAAGTGTGATATACAGTACATCAGTGCTACATGTATTACCCAACAATCAATATACTCTGCTGGAATATAAATGCAGAGACATATGTCTCATTTGTAAATGTATAGCCACAAAATGACTATTGCAGGATGTGATACTACACTATGAAACCGAGATCTATATCAGCATGTCATAACATAAACTTTTAAGCTATTGTCATCTATCCAGAACAAGTATTAAATAAGCTCCAGTGATTGAATTACTGAAAGTTGAAAGTACATAACCTCAAATGGAATACACTGAACGCCTTAAATGCTGAAATATAACAGATTAAAACAGGATAACCACAAAAAGATGAATAACGGTAACCCACAAGGCAAACACTCCGTGTCCTAAGAGTAATATAGTAAAATAACAACAAATCAATAGATAAAGGAGTGCCCAAGGCAACATAAATGGCAGCAACCAAATAAATAAAAAAGTTTATTAACATCAACAAGAGGTAAGCGCTTTTGCATATGATGCTTCTTCAGACCTTTAAAACAAGTAAAATAACAGTCATATAAATACTCAAAGCAATTAGTCCACACCCCTTACTAATCATTCTGATTCAAACAATTAAAACATTTAAAGAAATAACATCTCACAAATGAAACACATGTAAAATATATATAAAAAACAAACTGTCACAATAATATAAAAACTGTACAGAAATAAAAACTACTTCGGTATTCTACGTTTCTTAAGAAGGGGCTTAATGGATGCTCGCTCATTCAAGCCTGAGCCTCTGTGGGCTCTCAAAATAATCATCCAGTTAGTTTCCTTGTGTTCTGTATGATTCTGAACATCCCCCATCCTAATACCTGGAGTAATACTATCAATAACTCGAAATATAAAATTGTGTGGTGCACCCCTTTCCAATACATGTTTGGATAGGGCATTGTAAGTTAAATTCTTCCGTATACAATACAGATGCTCCCTCATTCTTTCACGTAGGGATCTATTTGTTTTCCCCACATAGAATGACCTACATTCTACACATTTCACTAAATAAACAACGTTAGTGGATCTGCAATTTGAATTTACCCTAAAAGTGAATCTTCTATCCATATCTGGGTGATCAAAGGACTCAGATGTATTTATCACCTCACAGAAGTTGCAGCTACCACAAGGTACTGTCACTCCTGTTGTAACATAATTATTATGATGTTCTCTATTAGTACATAGTAGCCTCTTTAAATTCAACTTATTCCTAAAAGGGAAAGATGGACAAGGACCAACAATATCACCAATTGATGCATCTACCTGTAAAATAGACCAATGTTCATTAAAGAGGTTATTAAGTGCCCTATGATCTTGTGTATAGAACAAAGGAACCGTCCCATGATTGCCTGGGGCCAAAGAAAAAGCAGATGACTTCATTAATGACTGTGTCTTGGGACCATAATAGGGAGCTGCAACCCCTTGCCTAAGATCTTCCAGATCTGCCCAATTCTCAAAAATCTCATTCTTATGATAGCAATGCAATAACAGCCTCTGTTGCAAAAGTTTAATTTCTGGCTGAAAAAAAACATCAGTTGGATTCAGTCTTGAAGCTCTGATTCCTTTTCCACAAATCAGATTATAAAAAACGTAATTAGGATGCCTACTGGTTCTACTCAAAAGAGTATTCCTAAAACAAGTTTTTCTATAGACACCAGTATTTATAAAAGAACCCTGTAACTTCTCTATGTATAGTTCTAAAAACTCAATACGTTCCTTAGAGGAAGTCATAGTGAATTTCAAACAATCACATAACGTATTCATATATTCATGGAACTTCCTCAAATCAGGACCTGTGCCCTTCCAAAGAAAAAACAAATCATCAACAAAACGTCGATAGAAGGGCACATGAAGATTAAAATCTCCAGTCTTAAATAAAACCTCGTTCTCCTTGTGCTAGAAACATATTGGCATAGCTATTGGCACAGGAAGTGCCCATAGCTACACCATGTTTCTGAGCATAAATATCATGCTCAAACACAAAGATTTTGTTTTCCAACACAAACTCAAGTAGAAAGCAAATTAGTTCTATCTGTGAAGAGTCATAAGTACTATGAACTCTTAGATAATCTTGTACATAACACACACCCAGATCATTCGGAATCATAGTAAATAGTGACTGAATATCCATAGTCACAAAGAATATCTCTTCAATATCATCAATCTCGTGTATGTATTCATACAGATCCAAAAGAAATTACTTTGAATCTTGGAGTACCACCCTATTAGAACTCAAAATGGGTCTGAGATGCTTCTCTATAAAGATCGACAAGGGTTCAGTAACCCACCCACCTCCTGAAACAATCGGGCACATGGGTGGATTCAGTAAATGTTTATGGACTTTAGGAAGTCCCTGAATAATAGGCAACAAAGGATTATACACAGTTAAAAAGCCTAAAGTTTCTTCAGAAACTAATCCAAATGAGATGATTCGGTATCTTGCCCTAAATTTACTATTCACTATTTACTATGATTCCGAACGATCTGGGTGTGTATGTACAAGATTATCTAAGAGTTCATAGTACTTATGACTCTTCACAGATAGAACTAATTTGCTTTCTACTTGAGATTGTGTTGGAAAACAATATCTTTGTGTTTGAGCATGATATTTATGCTCAGAAACATGTTGTAGCTATGGGCACTTCCTGCGCCAATAGCTATGCCAATATGTTTCTAGCACAATGGGAGAACGAGGTTTTATTTAAGACTGGAGATTTTAATCTTCATGTGCCCTTCTATCGACGTTTTGTCGATGATTTGTTTTTTCTTTGGAAGGGCACAGGTCCTGATTTGAAGAAGTTTCATGAATATATGAATACGTTATGTGATTGTTTGAAATTCACTATGACTTCCTCTAAGGAACGTATTGAGTTTTTAGAACTATACATAGAGAAGTTACAGGGTCCTTTTATAAATACTGGTGTCTATAGAAAAACTTGTTTTAGGAATACTCTTTTGAGTAGAACCAGTATGCATCCTAATTACATTTTTCGTAATCTGATTCGTGGACAAGGAATCAGAGCTTCAAGACTGAATCCAACTGATGTTGTTTTTCAGTCAGAAATTAAACTTTTGCAACAGAGGCTGTTATTGCGTGGCTATCATAAGAATGAGATTTTTGAGAATTGGGCAGATCCGGAAGATCTTAGGCAAGGGGTTGCAGCTCCCTATTATGGTCCCAAGACACAGTCATTAATGAAGTCATCTGCTTTTTCTTTGGCCCCAGGCAATCATGGGAAGGTTCCTTTGTTCTATACACAAGATCATAGGGCACTTAATAACCTCTTTAATGAACATTGGTCTATTTTACAGGTAGATCCATCAATTGGTGATATTGTTGGTCCTTGTCCATCTTTCCCTTTTAGGAATAAGTTGAATTTAAAGAGGCTGCTATGCACTAATAGAGAACATCATAATAATTATGTTACAACAGGAGTGACAGTACCTTGCGGTAGCTGCAACTTCTGTGAGGTGATAAATACATCTGAGTCCTTTGATCACCCAGATATGGATAAAAGATTCACTTTTAGGGTAAATGCAAATTGCAGATCCACTAACGTTGTTTATTTAGTGGAATGTGTAGAATGTAGGTCATTCTACGTGTGGAAAACAAATAGATCCCTACGTGAAAGAATGAGGGAGCATCTGTATTGTATACGGAAGAATTTAACTTACAATGCCCTATCCAAACATGTATTGGAAAGGGGTGCAACACACAATTTTATATTTCAAGTTATTGATAGTATTACTGCAGGTATTAGGATGGGGGATGTTTGGAATCATACAGAACACAGGGAAACTAACTGGATGATTATTTTGAGAGCCCACAGAGGCTCAGGCTTGAATGAGCGAGCATCCATTAAGCCCCTTCTTAAGAAACGTAGAATACCTAAGTAGTTTTTATTTCTGTACAGTTTTTATATTATTGTGACAGTTTGTTTTTTATATATATTTTACATGTGTTTCATTTGTGAGATGTTATTTCTTTAAACGTTTTAATTGTTTGAATCAGAATGATTAGTAAGGGGTGTGGACTAATTGCTTTGAGTATTTATATGACTGTTATTTTACTTGTTTTAAAGGTCTGAAGAAGCATCATATGTGAAAGCGCTTACCTCTTGTTAAAGTTAATAAACTTTATTTGGTTGCTGCCATTTATGTTGCCTTGGTCGCTCTGTTATCTATTGATTTGTTGTTAGATTAAAACAGGAACCCAATGTGAGGGCTGTATTACTAATGGGACATTTTCTACCACCCCTTTTCATGTATGTATTTGTGCATGCATGCAGAAACATGCCTTACATTTTTAGAGTTTTAAAAAGGAAGATAGGAATAAATTCACTCTCTCCTCAACCTGAGAACAAGTCAAACCAATCAAATAGCACAGGGTACAGTATTTGTCAGGCCTATTTTTAATAGTAACTCTCAAGCAAGCAGAAACTACAGTTATCTCGCATCTACCAATCCTCATGGGTGCCGGTTAACTGAGAGTTTTGGATAGGTAAATATACACTCATGTGTGCACACACACACACACACACACACACACACACACACACACACACACACACACACACACACAAAACCGCATGCACACACACAATACATGTATTCAAATGCACACACAAACACGCTTATAAGACCGTCAGTTAACTGTTTTGAAAATCAGTCTCACATCCCCTGGACCTATGGCTGCTGTTGTCATGCAAGTCTCTACTTCCACAGCAGCAGTTTGGCTGACTGAGACACCATTTCCATCCCCTTACAATTGGCATGCTGGTTTAATCCACTCACGTCCACCCATCCCTGCCCAGCTCTTCCAGTGCCTGAGCATACATTTGAAGTGGGTCATCTAGGTTGTAGTCAGGTCTTCATCTGTCTACTCAACAGAGTTATAGTATTGGTTTACATTTATGGCAGAGTGCACGTGTCCCAAGTTGCAGGACATTTCACCATTCTTTTTGTTGCACTGTATTCCATGTACGTACTGAGTGAAATGATTTTATTTGTGAGTTCTGCATCTGCCAAGACTACATATAAGATGACTTCTGCATCAAGCTTGGTTTGCAGTGGAAGGCATTTCAAATTCTTATCATTTGTGTAAGCTTCCTATCCTGAAACACTGTGATATAGCAGAATTATAAAGGGAACCGAACATATACAGCACATTCCAAATGTTCTGAATGCTAAAGTTTGAAATTGAATAGTCTGAAAACTGAAAAATCAAGAAGGTTCATGGCATTTGGCATTTTAGGTCAGCTCAGTATTTCAACATAGCTTTCATTTTTATTTATACTTAATATTTGAAAGATTTGTCAGTTTGCTTGATTGAATGCTTTGCAGACAGCTAATGTAAATTCCTGAATTTGCAGCTGAGGAGAAGCAATTTCTTTTTTTTAAATACTCTTACATCTGTATGTCTGCTTACTAAGATTTGTTTTCTAAAGTAATTTAGAAATTGCCTTATGCTTACGAAAATATATAGCTTATTCTCCAAGAAAAACTATAACAGAAAGCTGCAAATATAATGAAATGCTCAAGATTGCAGTCTAAGCATGAAAAGATATTAACAAGCAGCCACCTTCTTTTAGCACTAGTGCCTAGATTCTTACATATTCTCCTACCAAGATCTCATAGCAAACTGTTGTTGTACTATTGAGTATATTTACCTTGAAATACCATCTCAAAAGCAAAGTAAATAGTCTTAATACGTTATAAGACATTTTCAATAAAGAAAACCTCACAAAGCTACCTGTCCTAAATATTAAAAGAATGTTTGCTGCACAATACGTTGGCACTATCATTTGTGACTTGATTATCAGGTGCTCTATGAACAAAAAAGGAACAAGACACTTTAGTCTGGCTTCTCAAAGCAGAAGGAAGATATAAGTCTAACATGCTGGAAAGGCTACAGAGTAATAGAGATGAGCTTGACCCTTGCCATTGTTCACATTGGGGTTAATGATATGGGTGGTCCATCCTAAGGAAGATGCAAAGTCACATAGTACACTCTTAACTTCCCTCTTTGAGGTAGGAATAGGCCACATATTCCATAATATTTTCAATGGTGACAACATTTAAGTATAAAATAGAAGGAAAGAATAACTGGAGCCATACTTTGTACCTGTCAAGTGAAATATCAAAACATGTTTGCATCATGGGAGAGGTGTGTTTCATTATCTTGTTTTAGAACTGATGATCTTCCTCTGGAGAAAGGCTCTACATTCTAAAAAAAAATTTCCAGCTACTTATTGCCTTTTTATAGATGAAGATGAGAAAATGAAGTAATGGTTGCTTTCAATATTGCCCAAAGCTTAAAACAAAAATATATGCTACCTTAAGGCTTTCCTGACTGGCTGGTGTAGGAGTTTATTTCATCAAAGAATTAAAGGAACATTCCATCATTCCTTATATTTCAATGTACAGTGTCTTTTACTTCTTCAGATGTGGTGAAACTGATGGATGTGTGGCCATCCAGATCTGTAGCAATTACAACATGTGGCATTGACAGAAATTTCAAAAGACAAGAGCTTCCATTAAAAATATACTGTTCCATATCTAAAAAATGTGGGCATTATGGGTAGTTTTCGACACTCTCCATCATGATTACCTTTATGATTGTATATAAAAAGCTTAAAAGGCTAATGGATTTAAAAATGCCTGTGTCTAATATGACACCACCACTTTATGAAGTGGTTTCACTCTTATCATAGGTCAGGATCATACAAACATGAATGCATTTCATTTAACATGATTTCCTGGAATTTAATCAGTTTTTTCTGTTTATGTAAACAAAAATGCTGGGTTTCTTACCTATTACAAACTGAATTTAGTTTGTATTTTAACATGAGGCAGCAATTATATCTGTAGTTACTTTTGTAATAGTAATAAAAGTTGTCCAAGATAAGTCAAGCCATTTTTTTTTATCTGTACAATTATCTGTACAATCTCGATGATTAACCATAGGCCCATATTGCATTGAGTGCCAAGATTTGGCTCCAATATTAGGAAAAACGTAAACAGGTTAAGTACTTCTGTAGCATGAAATCTGCTCATAACAATGCTTAGAGATGTTTGCCAAATGTTTGTTAAGAACCCCTAAGCACTTTTACCACCAAGTCTCATGCTAGAGACACTAACAGGCACCAAAAAAGAGCAGTGGAAGATAAAGCAGCTTTTAAAAAACTGTTAGAACTGCACTCTGCCATGATTATATACAAACCGTGGCAGAATGAAACAGTTCTTAAGACTATTTGATGTTCAGAGGTATACTTTGCTTTTGCCTGATCTCTCTGTCATAGCACCAAAGTGTTTTACTGGCTTTCAAAGGCTATGAAAACCATTAAAACACTTCATGCTCCTAAAGTGATTTTTCTGAAATTGGTAGTCACACATTTCAAATGTCCAGATTTTCACAGAATGTCCAGATTTTCACAGAATGTGCAAATTTTTTGACGCATATTTTTGGTCTTTTCCTCATACAATTTGCAGTTTTCAGGATTTTTGTGGTATATCAGTGAAGACTGAATTTAATAAATAATGACAGGCATTTGAGTTTCAGACTTCATATCCTTCAGAATATGCATGGTAACACAAAACCTTGTATTCTAGCTACTTTCTATGTTTATAAGAGCAATATTTAAAATTTTCTCCCTATTTTTGGGGTTTATAACCCCATTATTTTTGGCTTTGTCCAGATTTTTTTGTGCTAAGAAGTTGAGATCTATGGTGATAGTACATGCAGCAACTAAAGTTCCATGTGTTACAAAGAACTATAAATGTGTCTCCTATCAGTACTAGCTGTATTCTTGATATGGAAGTAAAGATTCACTCGAGGTGAATTTCTCTGTATCCATGTCTTGAACACTGATATCCTGGTTATAATTGGAGAACCAATCATAATCCTGATTGTTATGTTCTGTTGTTGGATGAGCATGCTATTTTCAACACTGTAGCCTTACACTTTTAAATATACATATTATTCTTTCTTTACACACATTCACATCTTCTACAGTCTTAAATCTATTTTAGGCAGTAAGTTGTTGAACAGCCTATCATCTCTGATGCACACTCAGCTGTGTCGCTCATTAGAAAATCCTGCAAATCACAAAACTCTTCTTTAGCTCTGGTGTAGGCTTTTGTGGACCCTGATTTAGAGTAAAAACAAATATCACATATAAGAATATAGATTCTTTTGGGCTCACATGTTTTCAGAGGTGTGTGTAGTTTCTAAATCATCCTCTTCTGTTAATTGCCTTAGTTGCACAATCACTTACCAGCCAATTGTAAAACAATGTCAATCTGAAAATCTTTACTCTTTTTAGATAGACCTCTGTCATTGCTGTTGAGATTGAACTTCTTCTGCTCATAATTTAAATGTTCTGTCAAAATTCATTGAAGAGGTGGTGCTGCTAGAGGTGGTGTGAGTTGAAATGGTGACCCCTCCCCCCAGCAGATCTTTAAACTGATGGCCCAATAAAAGTTAAGGTAGTTTGTGAGAGTCCAAATGCATATTTAGGTATATAATATGAATGTTTCTGGAACATTCATCTTGACTGGTTGCTTGCATTATCTTTGAAATATTTTGTCTTTTTTTTCTATTGAAGGAATTTACTTGAGTCTAATGAATCAATACTAGTATCTCTAAACTGAGATAGAGGATTGGAAGGAGAGATGAAATCAGTGCAAAAAGAAAAGGAAAATGAGATTTTGTTTCAAACTGAAATCCTCCTCAAGCCTTGGTGGGTACCTTCATATGGGGGGGCTCGTTGTTTACTAAATCCCACCAAGGTGAAACTGGCATATATAGACTGCTATGTATATTATAGAAAAAAAAAGAAGAGCTTGGTGCATTCATCCCAGAATAAAAAACACCCAGCCCTGGCAAAGATACTAGAGCTAGGTCTGATAGAAAGGCAAAATCCTCCAAGGATGACAGAGATCTTGCTGCAGTGTTAGGTCCTAATTCAACAGATGATCTAAGATGCCCCACTGTGGCAATAAAAAAACAATAGTCCAGAAAAAGTTAAAAAAATGGTAATCCAGGAAAGATGCTTGGAAATGGTGAAATGAACACATGAGGGAAAAAAAAGAAATTACGTTTTGTTTTTTCCATGCAACTACTTCAGAATTCCCCCAAAGGGGTTATATTACAAGAGGAAGGGAAAAAATAGTGAAATGGAAAAAAAAGACAAAACATTATAGATGGCAATTTTTGGTTATTATTTGACCAAATAAAAACAGAGCAAAAGAAAATGAGATAATAAAGCAGTGAATTGGAAAAGGAAGCAAACAATGAATTGTTAACAGAGAAAGAAAATAGACCACAGGTATTTGCAACATTAAGAGACAGAAATGGACCCAGGTTGAGAAGCAAGTCTTAATATGGTACAATTCATATGCAGAAAAGAAATCAATGTCAACTAATAATCATAAAGCAAAGTCAAAAATATTTGAAGATACATGTGGGCAAAGGCACACAGACTTGGTAAACATTTCCATGACTTCAATAACAACTACAAGAACCAAAAAGGCAATGAACTCACAAACCTTGGTCACGGACTCTCCAATAAGTGTAACAGCACCTCTAGTTCAGCATGTTGTAATCCAAAAAAACGAATGATAGATAATAAACCAACTGACAAAACAAACTTCCACAGACTGGCAGCACAACATCTAAACTTGCAGGTTCAACAAAAATTTATTATTCCATGAACGAGCGATAAAAAAACAGAACCAAAACTCCAAAAACTGACAGCACATAACAAATAAAAAAGGTTTAGCGCTTTCACCCACTCGTATAGTGGGCTTCTTCAGAACCACTTGCTATTGTTACAGCTAGCATTTTATTTGAAATAAGGCACCAAAATTAACGGATACAATCAGTAAAGTTGTATCCTTTGATGAAAAAAACATGCCTCTTAAAGCTGTAACCTCCTTAAACCATATATCTAACATATAACCTTAATAAAAAAAAATATGTCCCTCTTTTTGATCATAATTCATCCTCCGCTACATGTATGAATCTATTACAAAAAAGAAATATGTTAAAGTAATATTAAAAATGTGATATATAATATGTAACACTAAATCTATAACTTGAATGAAACTTGAATCGGATGTCACCTATTGTTATTACTATATTGTGTAAGACATCTAACTGAAAAATATATACTGAAATAACCTAATGTGAAGATTTATACATAAAAAAGTATACATATAATATTAGTTCAGAATATAAATAATTATGATAATACTGAAACTAACGAATACTAGTGAAATTCTAGCAAGAGTGTATTATATAAATATCATATGTTATACAATATTGGTATTGCGTTTAACATTATGCATTTAAAATTAATTTTTACCTTTACAAAAATAGTTTGAAAAGATTGTTTGAATAGATTGTTTAAAAAATGTGGTTCCAAAATATTCAACACATAAAATTATGATTTTCGATTGGCCACCCCAAATCCTATTATTTGTGAATAGATATAATATATAATATACCCTACTATACCATAATTAATTACATTTTCTCCAAAATTGGTTTACATGAAATATATTCATTGAGTCCTGGAGGTGTGGTGGCATCTAAAAAGAGTTGCCACCAGACCTCTCTGAAACTCAAAAAAGCTTTGTAATCACCACCAATTGGATCTACCAAGACTGTTTACAAAATAGCAAATTTGAAATTATGTCTATCATCCATCTTTTTTGTGTGTCTATATAGGGAATTGGTTAAATCTGTCTTCTGAATACTGTAGATGTGATCATATATACGTTGTCTGAGACACCGCTCAGTTTTTCCTATATAGAAACTGGTGCATTCACAACATTTAGCTAAATAAATAAGCATCTTCTTTCTACAATTCCCATGTTTAAATTTTACTGATGTTTTTGTTTCATTCTGAATAATCACTTTCCTGTCTTCTAAAATATACTTGCATTGATTGCAAGTTCCACATTTTGATGTATGGGAAAAATTATCTGACCTCCTGTCTCCATTTGCTCTCCCAGAGCCTAGTAAATTCTTTATATTTCTTCCCATTTTATAAATAATTCTGGGTTTGTTCCCCATTATTTCCAATAGCTTGGAATCTTGAGAAACCAGATACCAAAATGTATTCATTACGTAGACTATCTTGTCTACTGCTGGACTATATAATAATATTAACAATCTTTGATGATGATTTTTCTCATTTCCACATTTGGTACCTAATTCCATCAAATGTTTGTTTTCAAATCCTGTTCCTAATAATGGTTGATATTTGTTACCCCATTCCTGAATAACATAATTTCCAATTGCTGATAATGTATTTGATGGATATCCCCTCTCCAGAAATAATTTAGTAATAAACTCAATTTTCTCAGTCAATATTTTAACATCTGACGTCATAAGGGCTCCTCAAATAACTTGAACTTTATATATGTTGTGTTTCATATTGAGTGGATGACAACTACTGTATTCCAAATAATCATTGGTAAAAGTTTTCTTCCTATGTTTCCTAGAATGAAAGGTAGAGTCTTGCTTATAAATATAGGTGTCAAGATACGCTATACCTTCAAAATTGTAAGTATAGGTAAATTTGAGATATTCACTTGTAGTGTTTAAAAATTGCAAAAAAAAGTGTCTAATTTTTCTTCTCTATCATCCCATAAAATATAAATGTCATCCAGAAATCTTGAATAATGTTTAACACACTTGAAATATTCACTGGGAAAAAGAGAAGAATGTTCCCAATCAAGCATGACCAGGTTGGCAAATATGGGAGCACAAGCTGCCCCCATAGCTACCCCCCTGGTCTGCTTGAAATACTCACCCTCAAAAATTATAAAATTGTTGTCCAGAACAATAGACATCAATTCCATAATGAGGCATGTCTCTTCCCAACTGAAATTAGTAAATTTCATAATGCTATTGCAAAAAGCCTCTAATCCAGCCTGTTTAAGTATACAGGAAAAAAGGTCGATGACATCTATGGTAACAAATATCAAGCCTTCTTTACATACACCTGTAGGAAACGTACCCAAAAATTCCCATGAATCTTTGACCATATGAGATATTTTGCTGTATATATGTTTCTATTTAATGTCTATAAACTTTCCCATGGGGAATATTTTGGATTTACTACCTGATATGATCGGATGGAATGAGGGGTCTTGTGTATCCTTGTGTATTTTTGTTATTACTATATTGTGTAAGACATCTAACTGAAAAATAGTGGCTAATCTTGGATACTTAACTTTCAGAAAATTATAATTTCTTTGTTAATCCTACCATCAATATAGTATTCCTCAATATATGAATCTATTCATCAATAAGCTATATTGATTTCATTAATAGAGACACTTACATAATTCCCTGTATGGTATAAAATATCATAGATTTTCTTCGAATATTTTATACTATCATATATGACAATACCTCCCCCCTTATCTGGTTTCATCACTCTGATGTTAGTATTTTCCAATAATGCTTTAAGTGTCTTCCTTTCCACTTCTGTTAAATTGCAAATATTTTCATTCTTAATAGTATTAGATACTTGGTAAATTTCTCTTGTCACAATTTTCTCATATAAATCAACCATAGGATGACTAGGTGGTATGAATGTGCTTTTTTCCTTAAAACTATTACCACCACTAAGGAGGTTACAGCTTTAAGAGGCATATTTTTTCTTCAAAGGATACAACATTATGGATTGTATCTGCCAATTTTGGTGCCTTATTTCAAATAAAATGCTAGCTGTAACAATAGCAAGTGGTTCTGAAGAAGCCCACTATACAAGTGGGTGAAAGCTCTAAACCTTTTTTATTTGTTATGTGCTGTCAGTTTTTGGAGTTTTGGTTCTGTTTTTTATCGCTCGTTCATGGAATAATAAATTTTTGTTGAACCTGCAACTTTATACGTTGTGCTGACAGTCTGTGGAAGTTCTGTGGAAGCTCATTTTGTCAGTTGGTTTATTATCTATCATTCGTTTTTTGGATTACAACTTGCTAAACTAGAGGGAGGTGCTGTTACACTTATTGGAGAGTCCGTGACCAAGGTTTGTGAGTTCATTGCCTTTTTTGTTCTTTCAGTTGTTATTGAAGTTATGGACATATCTGGTGTTGGCTCACCCAACAGTACAGCCGAAGATATGAACAAACTGAGGTTTCATCTCTGAAAAAAAGATATAGGCAAGCTATTTATTTATTTATTTATTTATTTATTGCAGTTGGTTTACCAGGATAGTCCATTGGGTCAAATAACCCGTTTTCAATGGAGTCCTGGGGAGAAAAGCTCCAGAACTAAGTATGTTACAAAAAGTGATTCATACTAGTTATACAAAAACTATAACACATTATAAATTATATAATAATCCAAAGTATTTTGACACCAGCAAACAATTTCAAATAAACACAAAAGAAATAGCTATGACAGAAGATTAGATAAAATTAATAGATTATAGATTATAAAGAATAATGCATGAAAATTTTGAGTTTATACTATATTCTAAATACTGAATCAAATTTCAGAGAAATAACAGACATTTATGAAGGAAGTACTTAGGAGGTGAGGGCTAGTGCAGTTTTCCCTATAAAGTGAAATGATAATGTATATTAGTTATGAGTAAATAATCAGATAAAATGCAAGAGGAATCAAGGCGAAGAAGGAAGATGGCAATTACAAGTAAATTAGCTATGAGGGATGGGAGCAAGAGCATTCCCACTTGGATACTAGGTGGGAATGAAGAGATCTTTTAAAAATAGAGTGGTTGGGGGTGGTGCGGATGGATGATGGTAGAGAGTTCCAAAGGCGGGCAAGGACAAAAGATAGAAGATTTTTCCCTGGGGGACGAGTGGGTTTATAGATTTCTAATAGATTTTGATTGTTGGATCTCAATATTCTATCAGGAAGGTGCATTTTGAAAGCTGATGAGAGGAAGGGACAGAGAGAGGAGTTAAAAATGAGTTTGTGAGCAAGAGTTAGTTGAGTGTATGTGAGATAGTTAGGAAGCTCTAGCCATTTTAGTGTATGGAGAGAGGAACAGTGGTGTGAGGAGGACTTGTGGTTGGTAGCAAACTTGGCGATTTTGTTATAGCAAGAGGAAAGTTGGGTTTCTAGGGAGTACTGTAGAATAGTTAGGAGTGGGGCTCCATAGAGAAGGGAGGGGATAAGAAATGAAGTAGAGAGAGTGATTTTTGCAGCAGGTGTGAGGTATTTATTTTGCCGGTACAGCATACCAAGTTTTTGGTGGGTTTTTTTGATATTTAGCTGTAGGTGAGAATTAAATTTGAGTTGGTTATCAATTTGGACCCCGAGTAGCTTGGTCTCTGACACAAGTTCCAGAGGTGAATTGTTTTGACTAGTGATAGAGAAAATGTGTGTGTTGAAGGAGACAGCTTTAGAGGGGGAAAATAGCATTAATTTGGTTTTAGAGGCATTGAGAGCAAGATGATTTCTTTTCATCCACTGCTCAGTGGTTGTGAAAGCTTCTTGGGTCAGTTTTTGGAGTGAGGGGATAGAAGGGGCCGAGCATATAATAGTGGAATCATCTGCGTATTGGATGATGTCTGAGGAAGGAATGGAGTTGTGGAAATCATTTATAAATATATTAAAGAGAAGGGGACCCAGTATGGACCCTTGGGGTACCCCAGTAGGGGTATTTAGAAATGAGGAAGTGGCTTTTTTCCATATTACTGCTTGATATCTGTTAGATAAGTAGTTGGAGAACCAGTTCAATGAGGAGGGAGATAGGTTAAGTCCTAAGAGTTTGGTTAGTAACAGGTTATGAGAGATAGTGTCAAAGGCCTTAGAGAGGTCAAGTAGTATGGTAGAAACAATTTGGCCAGAGTCACGTGCTTTGTTAATAGTTTGAAGGAAGGAGAGGAGGGCAGTCATAGTACTGTGATTAGGTCTGAAACCATGTTGGGTGGGAGTTAGTAGGTGCTTTTCTAAAAGATAGGGAAGGAGTTGAAGATGAATACATTTTTCTAAGATTTTAGAGATGGGAGATAGGATAGCAATGGGGCGGAAATTAGTGACATTGTTATTGTTGCCCCTTTGTGCAAAGGGATGATGTAGGCCTTTTCCAGATTTGGGGTACTGTACTTTCTAGGATAGAGCGGTTGATTAAAATGCTAATAGGGTAGGAAAGTGCATCAGCAGCTATGCTAAGAAAGTAGGAGGGGATGTTATCAGGAGCATTAGTACATGGCTTCAGTTTCAGAAGGAGTTTCTTTATAGTGGAGGTGGGTATAGGTTTGAAAGAGAAAGAGGGAGAGTGTGCAGGGGGTGAGTTAGGGGCAGATGCAGTTAATGTAGTAGTTAGAGAAGGAGAAAAAGTGGAGGGAGAAAAGTTGTTAAATGGAGATGCGGGGGTGGAGGTGGTGCTGGGTGGGGTGCTGGGGAGGGAGGGTGGGGGAATATTTGAGAGTGTAGTGGTGTTAGAGAAGGATGATGTTAATTTGGAAATGGATTCAATGAAAAAATAATTAAATTGTGTGGCCAGATCTAGGTCAGGAGCATTTGGGTCTGGGGTAGGGGTATTTTGTTTACTATTGTTCTTTTAGAGAACTTGCGACATATTGCAATTGTCAACAATTCTCCTGTTAATACACCAAATGCTTCTACTAGCAGGACTGTATGTGAATCCAACAAAAATAAAATTAATCCTACATCAGATGATTTGCTATATGAGGAACAAACTCATACTGTTGGTTCCAACAGTCCGTTGGGACAAAGAGTTCAATCATCCAATGGCAGACGCAATATAGGTGAAGACAGTTTTGCATTACCTAATGGACAGGCGATGCGTTCCAGATGTAGTCTGAAGGGGACAGCTCATGGACTGGACATTATTGAACCTGGAAACAGTAGCAGGATTAACATCACTGACTTTACTTTTGGCTTTTCCATTAAGGGAGATGCACCAGTACATCTGTGCCAAACCTAAGAGAGCTTTACCTTTAAAAACATATTCTTCAGTCACCAATAGCTCTCCACAACATAAAATAGGTACCGTTCCATCTACTAGTCATCATATCATTTGTTCTGATCAAGGTGAAATGTCTAGTCGAGACAAACAGTTTCATAACTACACTTTTGACCAAGTAATCTCCAGTCAAAAAGAGGGTCCTAAAGCCCCAATTGATTTGGATAGTCTTAAAGATATGATGTTTTTACTAGGTAAAAAACTTAAGAGTATTAATGGGATCAAAGCTGATAATGCATATTTACAAAAATGTATTAATATGAAAATTGTCCCTATGAGACTGAGATTTTTTTAAAATTCCAATGGGTATTGCATTAACTGATAAAGGTGTTACTGAATTTAATGCATTTTTTAATCAATGTGGTTTCAATTTTCTGAGAATGCTTATAAAATATAATGATGAAAAATTATGTCAATTAGTACAGGATACAGAAGTATTAAATACTAAGATTACGAACGATTTATTATTCTCTGATTGGGAAAGATTATATAAGTAACAATATAATTTGGCTGAGAAATGGGTAGAAAATATTTGTGTAAGAAAGCAGAAAAAATTAACAAGGGATTATGAACAATATAAGAAAGGTATAGTTTATGATTGGTATAAACAAAAAGAAAGGAATAGAAATTTCGATACAACAACAGCTGATAACCAGTATGCATATGAAACCACCAAGGACAGGAAACAATATACTAAGGATTCCCATTTTCAGAGGGTGGATACCAGACAGGGGCAACCATACAGGAACACATACCAACAACAGTATTGGTCACCAGGGAGATCCAGGCAGCGACCGTGGGGGGGGGGGGACAGGGGTAAGAGACAACTTGATTGAAACTGGTTGTGTTTGTCAAGACATAGCTACAGTAGATAATATGTATACGTTTAACAATTTTAATATTTATACTTTTTCAAACCTCAATATTCACAAAATACATTTCAATTTGTTGTCCAAGGGCATGAAATATATTCCTAATCCACATTTTGATGTAGTAGATTGTTTGTGTGAATTAAAAAAATTCACTAGGAAGATAAATTTAGCGGTATTCTTTAATGATAGAATTAATATTGAACATCCTTTAGAAACCAACAAAAGTAATGGTGGTAATAGTTTTAAGGAAAAAAGCACATTCATACCACCTAGTCATCCTATGGTTGATTTATATGAGAAAATTGTGACAAGAGAAATTTACCAAGTATCTAATACTATTAAGAATGAAAATATTTGCAATTTAACAGAAGTGGAAAGGAAGACACTTAAGGCATTATTGGAAAATACTAACATCAGAGTGATGAAACCGGATAAGGGGGGAGGTATTGTCATATATGATAGTATAAAATATTTGAAGAAAATCTATGATATTTTATACCATGCAGGGAATTATGTAAGTGTCTCTATTAATGAACTTAATATTGCTTATCGATGAATAGATTCATATATTGAGGAATACTATATTGATGGTAGGATTAACAAAGAGATTTATAATTTTCTGAAAGTTAAGTATCCAAGATTAGCCACTATTGTGGGTATACCAAAAATACACAAGGATACACAAGACCACCCATTCCATCCGATCATATCAGGTAGTAAATCCAAAATATTCCCCATGGGAAAGTTTATAGACATTAAATTGAAACATATATACAGCAAAATATCTCATACGGTCAAGGATTCATGGGAATTTTTGGCTACGTTTCCTACAGGTGTATGTAAAGAAGGCTTGATATTTGTTACCATAGATGTCATTGACCTTTTTTCCTGTATACCTAAACAGGCTGGATTAGAGGCTTTTTGCAATAGCATTATGAAATTTACTAATTTCAGTTGGGAAGAGACATGCCTCATTATGGAATTGATGTCTATTGTTCTGGACAACAATTTTATAATTTTTGAGGGTGAGTATTTCAAGCAGATCAGGGGGGTAGCTATGGGGGCAGCTTGTGCTCCCATATTTGCCAACCTGGTCATGCTTGATTGGGAACATTCTTCTCTTTTTCCCAGTGAATATTTCAAGTGTGTTAAACATTATTCAAGATTTCTGGATGACATTTATATTTTATGGGATGATAGTGAAGAAAATTTAGACACTTTTTTGCAATTTTTAAACACTACAAGTGAATATCTCAAATTTACCTATACTTACAATTTTGAAGGTATAGCGTATCTTGACACCTATATTTATAAGCAAGACTCTACCTTTCATTCTAGGATACATAGGAAGAAAACATTTACCAATGATTATTTGGAATAAGTAGTTGTCATCCACTCAATATGAAACACAACATATATAAAGGGCAAATTATTCGAGTAGCCCGTATGACATCAGATGTTAAAATATTGACTGAGGAAATTGAGTTTATTACTAAATTATTTCTTGAGAGAGGATATCCATCAAATACATTCTCAGCAATTGGAAATTATGTTATTCAAGAATGGGGTAACAAATATCAACTATTATTAGGAATAGGATTTGAAACCAAACATTTGATGGAATTAGGTACCAAATGTGGAAATTAGACAAATTGTAATCAACGATCGTTAATATTATTATATAGTCCAGCAGTAGACAAGATAGTCTACATAATTAATACATTTTGGTATCTGATTTCTCAAGATTCCAAGCTATTGGAAATAATGGGGAACAAATCCAGAATTATTTATAAAATGGGAAGAAATATAAAGAATTTACTAGGCTCTGGTAGAGCAAATGGAGACAGGAGATCAGATAATTTTGCCCATACATCAAAATGTGGAACTTGCAACCAATGCAAGTATATTTTAGAAGCTGGGAAAGTGATTATTCAGAATGAAACAAAAACATCAGTAAAATTTAAACATGGGAATTGTAGAAGGAAAATGCTTATATATTTAGCTAAATGTTGTGAATGCGCCAGTTTCTATATAGGAAAAACTGAGCGGTGTCTCAGACAATGTATATATGATCACATCTACAGTATTCAGAAGAAAGATTTAACCAATGCCCTATATAGACACACAAAAAAGATGGATGATAGACATAATTTCAAATTTGCTATTTTGGAAACAGTCTCGGTAGATCCAATTGGTGGTGATTACAAAGCTTTTTTGAGTTTCAGAGAGGCCTGGTGGCAACTCTTTTTAGATGCCACCACACCACTAGGACTCAATGAATACATTTCATGTAAACCAATTTTGGAGAAAATGTAATTAATTATGGTATAATAGGGTATATTGTATATTATATCTATTCACAAATAATAGGGTTTGGGGTGGCCAATCAAAAATCATAATTTTATGTGTTGAATATTTTGGAACCACATTTTTTAAACAATCTATTCAAACAATCTTTTTAAACTATTTTTGTAAAGGTAAAAATTAATTTTAAATGCATAATGTTAAATGCAATACCAATATTGCGTAACATATGATATTTATATAATACACTCTTGCTAGTATTTTGCTAGTATTCGTTAGTTTCAGTATTATCATAATTATTTATATTCTGAACTAATATGATATGTATACTTTTTTATGTATAAATCTTCACATTAGGTTATTTCAGTATATATTTTTCAGTTAGATGTCTTACACAATATAGTAATAACAACAGGTGACATCCGCATTCAAGTTTCATTCAAGTTATAGATTTAGTGTTACATATTATATATCACATTTTTAATATTATTTTAACATATTTCCTTTTTTGTAATAGATTCATACATGCAGCAGAGGATGAATTATGATAAAAAAGAAGGACATATATTTTTTTTATTAAGGTTATATGTTAGATTTATTGTTTAAGGAGGTTGCAGCTTTAAGAGGCATGTTTTTTCATCAAAGGATACAACTTTACTGATTTTATCCGTTAATTTTGGCGCCTTATTTCAAATAAAATGCTAGCTGTAACAATAGCAAGTGGTTCTGAAGAAGCCCACTATATGAGTGGGTGAAAGCACTAAACCTTTTTTATTTGTTATGTGCTGTCAGTTTTTGGAGTTTTGCTTCTGTTTTTTTATCGCTCGTTCATGGAATAATACATTTTTGTTGAACCTGCAACTTTATTCATTGTGCTGCCAGTCTGTGGAAGTTCTGTGGAAGTTTGTTTTGTCAGTTGGTTTATTATCTATCATTCATTTTTTTGGATTACAACTTGCTGAACTAGAGGTGCTGTTACACTTATTGGAGAGTCCGTGACCAAGATTGGTAAATATTACAAAAGGGAGAATATTAGCACAGAAGTCTAATGCAGTAACATGTAAGTAGTTTGATACAGAAATGGTGGAACTTGAAAATGAAATGATAGATCATTTACAAAGTGAAAGATCTGAAAGAAAATCTCAGACATAAAGGACATGTCAGAATTGTGGTTTATTAACAGCTTAAAGAAGTGACATAGGAAGTAGAGCAGTGCAGTACTGGAGAAAATCACTCTTTAATTAAGTTAAATGTTTAAAGCAGTAAAGATGTTTCACAAAACAAAATGACACAGTTGTTTCAAAGCCAATATATATCCACATACAGATAGAAAGAGCAGGAAACACAAAAAAATAGAAGGAAACTCTCAGTCAGGAAGAAAATAATTTAAGAGATACCTGCTGGATTTGATAGAAATGGACAAATATATACAAGAGACGGAGCCTGCCGAAACTAAATAAGACATAGATTGTCAAAAAACTAATAAGCCAGGTTAATAAAGTAATCAGAACTACAAAGAAAGACCCATGTGATGTAACATGATATACTACTAAGAAAGCATAAATTAGTAAAGAAAAATAAAGGTGAAAATAGATTACCACCATGGAAGCACTGACTAGAAACAATTATGAAACAGCAAAAAAAAGAAGTATCATTACTAGAAGAATACAGAAAGGAAAATGCATCTAAAATATAAGAACAGTGAATGAGCTAAAACAAAAATACAACATCAAAGCAGATCAGGATCTCTTTTTAGTAATACATTAAAAATCCCTGTGCAGAGGACACACAGAGAAATATAAAGAAAATATGTAAAACAGTTTAGCTATGACCGAAGAAATTCTTCAAAGAGCTAGGAAAGAAAATAGCAGTAATTAAGATACCACCAAGAACAGAAAAACAGAAGAAATTAATGAATTCTGGAGAAATATTATGAGGATCGAGATGAGCACAACAAGGAAGCTGAACGGATAAAAGAAATAGAAGAACAATTAAGAGACTCTAACATAGAAGATATGGATTTCAATGAAGGAATTCCTATTGAAATAGAGATAAAGTTAAGACAGGTACAGATGCTGTACCTAACTTTTGGTTAATGTTATTAATATATTTGCATCATAATTTAGCCTTGAGTAAAAACGACCTACAGTATGTGTACACCCTGAAATGGCACTTGATTTTCTAACAATGTTGAAAACCACACTCATACTTAAAAGTGAACCTGCAAATCAGCAAATCATCCAAAGAGCTATGACTAATAACCTGTCTCGCAACATCATATATGTTGTATACAGGAATTGATGCAGATATAGCACACAGTCATTTAGATAAAACTTCAGTTATGGCCATAGAATAGAAGGGGAATAAAATGGATTCATACGAAACAAAGCATAATCTTTTGTTAAAAAAAGCCATAATGGAGACCTATAAAAAGAACAGGAATCCCAGGATGGCATAAATAGATTACAAAAAGCATTTGAGAATAATCCTCAATCCTGAATTAAAAAATGCTTACAAATGTACAAGGTTATCACACATTGGTACATAAAATTACAGTTACTATAAAAAAAGTCAATTCACTTTGCAGTTGAACCACAGAAAAAGACTAATTGCTATCTAGGGTGTGAACTAGTGTGGAATGTTTCACGGTGATTTTTTTGTCACCAATACTGTTTTGACTTGCTCTCTATCCATTAAGCTGTTTACTCAACAGTTTAGGTAACAGATTCGGTCTGAAGAAAATAACTAAGTCAAAGAATATCTCATCTGCTTTTTGTGGATGATCTAAAACTAAAATTGTATATTTCATCAGATAAACATCTGCAACTGTAGCTACAAGTCATTAAAACCTTCTCAGATGACATATGAATGTCATTTGATCTCAACAGATGTGCAAAGCAACCTTTGAAAGAGGAAAATCAAAGAATCAAGAAAATATGACACGAAGTG
The DNA here is from genome assembly GCF_019279795.1 of Protopterus annectens. Lineage (NCBI taxonomy): Eukaryota > Metazoa > Chordata > Ceratodontiformes > Protopteridae > Protopterus > Protopterus annectens. The sequence continues at coordinate 1,069,812,631 of NC_056735.1, read as the reverse complement.
GAATGTGATATAAAAGATTGGAAACAAGAAGGAATGTACAAATATCTTGGAATAGATGAAAGAGCAGTGATATTTCATAAAAAAATTAGAACAAAGCTCAGTAAGGAATATTTTAGAAGACTAAAATTAATATTGAAAATTGGTTTGACATATAGAAGCAAAGTTCATTTTATAAATCAACTTATACTTCCAGTTTTGACTTCCAGCTTTCAGGTGATTTATTGGACACAAAAAGAGCTGGAAAAGCCTAATAGGCAAACAAGAAAATTGTTTCATGCCCATCAAATGATATACAAGAATCAGTGTTTGCCAAGATTATATATATCTCTCAGTCTGAAGGAAGCATTGGGCATCCTTGACTAGGTGGGTACATTGTGGGTTGTGAGATGAATACTTATATAAAATGTCAAAGACTGAAGCAAAACTGATTTCATTAACTTTAATTATGCCCTGATTTAGGAATGGGGTCTATTCCCATCAATGCATGTAAAAACCTAAGCATTTGGAGAAATTACACCAAGGCAGTTTTTGGTAACTTTCATGGAAATATCATTCTTCACACGAGCATCTAGGGAGGTATTCATAGTCCAGGGCATCACAATTTCATAGCTGTAATCTGTGGACTTTCAGGATGACCAAGGAAACACAGAGGACTTTTTAGGGACATGCCCCCTATTGTAAAAGTATAACATGTTTAATGCATAGGCGATAATGGGACAACTACTACGCTGCTAATGGTTTTACATGTATGCATATGAGTTAGATTCATAGACATGAATCTATAATGAGTTAATTTACATGTTAAGCATGCAAATACTCCTGAACTTATGCCAGTAAGCATCAGTTTTCTTGCAGAACACGAAGATATGATGGAAGATCAGCTAGTGTTTGGGCATACCTGGACATTTTTACTGAATAGGTCAATTTGGTAAATGCTTCAGTCTGATGCTTGTGCATACCTAGACATATTAATGAAGGGATCACTTGGGAAAATGTTTCATTTTGGTACTTGGGCATACTAGGAAATATTACTGAAGGTGTCGCTTAGGTAAATGTTTCATTTTAGTGCTTGTGCAAACTAGAAAATGTTATTGAAGGGGTCACTTGGGTGAATGTTTCATTTTAGTGCTTGTGCAAACTAGGAAATGTTACTGAAGGGGTCACTTGGGTGAATAATTCATTTTAGTGCTTGTGCAAACTAGAAAATGTTATTGAAGGGGTCACTTGGGTGAATGTTTCATTTTAGTGCTTGTGCTTACAAGAAAATGTTACTGAAGAGGTGACTTGGGAAAATAATTCATTTATGTGTCACAGAAGTACTGTTGCATACATGGTCAGACTGCTGAACTGATTGCTGATCAAAATAATTTTTTGTGTCTTTTTAGTTCTTGTGCATACTTAAGACAAATTAATAAAGGGGTTACTGGGTAAAATAATTCATTTTTGTGTCAGAGAAGTGCTTGTGCATACTTGGACAAACTACTGACGTGATAGCTGGGGCAAGTTTGCCGATTGCAATTCCAATATCAAAGACAAAGCATCACATTTAACGAGGGATGTGCATACCGCACAGGTATCACACTATAAATTGAAAAACTGCCTCATTAGCATATTACACTTTACAATGTTTCTCATTTGCATCTCATTATTTTAGGGGCTTTTGCATTAGCATAACTGGAATCTATGAATCTCACCTTTCATGTTCATTCATAAGCAATAAGAATACCCTTATCCTGTTTGCGCAAGTGGCAATGAATACCATCCCTATTTTCATGTGAAATTACAGCTGAACTGTTCCTGATTGTTAATAAAAATGTGAGTCTTGATGCTGTTTATTCCAGAATATGTGAAAAACAAGAAACAGTCTTTGGTGTGTCATTAACTGCCACTAAAACAGCTTAAGGTGTCAAATAAAAACTTCCATGGAGAATGGCACATTCCTGCTAGTCTTGTCAGGGCTTCTAGTGGATACAATGCCTCCTGTACTCCTACTGAAATTTATAAAGAAAGATAGAAACACTGAACATTAGAAACACTTTACCATGTCATTTACTTAGGTGGTACTAAGTGAAGAAGGGCACAAGGTTTTACACTGTCATACAGGGTAGGAGGATGGCATAATGGTTAAGGTGTTTACCTTACAGACACAAGGTGTAAACTCTGATTCTCACATGGGGTGACTGGCTAGGCTTAAAATAGCCCACAAAGGCAGTTAGCCAAGTATTAGTCCATGAAGTAGAAGGTACTAAATTTATACTGCTTAGTACAATAAGGTATATGGAAACTCTTTTTCTTGAATTATTACTTGCATTTTATATGTAAGTGATACAAAGACATGCGTCTGGAGCATTTCTCCCCAGGCCTCCACTGAAAATTGTCTCTTTCCAAGTCGGACTTTCCTGGTTAACAAATGTAAAATAAGTAAATATGCTGAATCACAAACTATAATTCTATTACTATTAGCACCATAATCAAGTTCTCAGACTTGACACACTATAAACCCATTCCTATTAATATTAGTTTTCTAATGTTTACAACAAAAATGGTATTTAACTAGGACCATAATAAACAACATACAAATGACATCATTTTAGGATTGCACATTGCAGCTTTGTAAGGAAACATTTATAGCAAAACATACTGCAGTATGTACATGTTTACAAAACACAATACCTTACATAACTCTGACAAAAGAAGATGTTAAATTTGAACATATTTCCTTGCTAACTTATGCTGGATTGCTATGTAACATCAATATTTTTACCACTTATGTTTTGAAAGAACATCAAGAACTATGCTAGTGTTAAAATCTTAATTAAACTACCTAATAATTGTCCCACTATTACACTACATTTCTTTCTTATGCCAAACATGGTGAGGCATACCTCTCAACCTCTAAGTACAGGAAATTTGATCAAAACGTAAATTATGTGTGGGGGGGGGGGTTGAAGGCACAAAAATGAGGACAGTTTTTGAATATTGTTCATACTAACTTAGAAAGTTGCTAGAATAAGACGTGGTGTGTTAGTATGCATTTTCTGAAGTATATAAAGTCTGAAAGTGAAATGTGTGCCATTATTCAGTGATCGTAATCCTTAGTGATTTTCGAGAAATACCCAGATTTTATGAGGAACAGACCAAAAACATAAGGAAGATATCTGGACTTTCTGTGAAAATTTGGAAAGTTGAGAGGTATGCAGTTGAGGCAAAGAATGTAGACATCAGAAGCAGAAAGACATCACTTACTTTGTTGGGAAAAATAAGTACAGCTTTGTTTGCAAGTAGAAACAAAAGAGCTGTTATTTTTAAACATTAGGAGCAAGAGACTTAATTTCAACCACTAGGGGGAGATGCAGGTTAAGAATGATGTCTCATTAAAACTTGTTTGTGTGGGGGAGTGAAAGACAAGAGTGTGCACACATGGAGACATGCACAAGTACACAAACATTTGCCAAAGAGAAAGTATATTAGGGAAGCAACCCATCTCTCGACACATTTTCTAAAGGTGACATATTTATGTATTTATTTGTTTGTCTGTTTTGTTTGCTGGGATTGCCCAACAATGGAAATGACCATTTACTGTGAAATGATGCACATACAAAATCTAACACAGTTTATACAGAGAACATTTTTATTGTTGATATTATATTAATATTCTTTCTGGACCAACAAAACATTCACAGATAGATTTTACAGCCCTCGGTATGAATTTATACTATGTTCCTTCACTGTAATGAAACAAAAGCAAATCTACTAGTTTCAAAACTTGTAGCAAATATGTTCTCTGTGTATTTTACCTGATGTTTACTTTTTTTTTTCAATAATATTTCTTTATTGTTTTTCTTTCTTTATTCATTTACACCTGATGTTTACTTTTAACATCTTGCCATTGCAGAGTCATCCATCAAAGAAGCCAGTGCAGACTCTAGCCTGTTTTCCCTTAAATGGACTTAAACATATTTGTCTTTATTTTCTGACAGCTGATATTGTTTCATACAACGGACTGTGGCAGCAATTTAAAATAAATAAAAGTGTCAACAATAATTCCTATGATTGCATTTCAAGTTAAACAGTAGAGAGATGTGAGAAGAAAGTATCATATAAGATTCACTGTACAACATGACTTGTAATACTGTGATTTTCTTTGGTAAAGTAAAAAACTGCATCTTCTCACACTGTAGGCTTATGTTAGTAACAGTGCATACTCTACCAAATTAAATAAATACACAAGTAAACATCACCAACGTCTGTTTACACTGAAATTTAACTATATGTAGATTTTTTAATATTTATCCATATCCTATTTATTTCTTATGTACTCATAATATGATATATGCTTTTCTACCCATGCATTTTACCTGTATATACAACATAGTACAACAGTTTAATCATCCCTAAGACAAATCCAATGTTTTCCACAATGAACCACATTCACTTGTATTTTTAAAGGCTCTGTATAATCCAAAATGTTGTCTGCTCTAGTACTTCTTATTAGCTTGGAATACGTTCACTGTTTTATAATGCAATAAAATGCAAATTGTGCAAAATGTCTTCCATTTTTTATAGACAGTACATTCGAAAACACGCTCAGTAGTGTATAGTGATTAAGCAGACTATAAATACAAAGGAGTATATGTAAAAGAAAATGGAAGGGTAGCACTTCATGGGATAAGTTGAAAGGACATTTGATTTATACAAATAATGCCTAGAACGATGTATGGAATAGTACAGAATCATTTGGGAGGGTAAGCTAAATAGATTTACTGATATGAAAAAAATAACTGCAATGGTGAATGTTTAATTAAGTCACATTCTCGTTTCCTTTTCCTCTTAAAAGTTTACTTCCAAACAAATACCAGCAGCACATAAATCTATGAACATAACAGTCATTTTAAAGCCAAATTCATGTAAATTCCTCTAAATGTAGTGCAAATGAAGGCTTAATTAGTATTAATTGGTATCACAGGTATGATCAGTCACTAAACATTACATATTTTAAAAGTACACTGAAATGTAACTACCTATGATATAGGAGTTAAGTATAACTGTGTTTACATTACAAAATGGGCCAAAGAACTAGAAATGTGCCTGGGAATTCATTGTAGTTCTTACTATAAAAACACTTCCAGGTCAATGTGCCCATTGGGAATTCAGAAACATGGTAACCGAGATGAGGTAAGAAGTCATTATTGGCTAATTTGCTTGTTTCCTGAATTGCAGTTACTACCTTGATTTTCAGGTCATAGTTATTTTGCATGTTGTAGGAAACTGCTGCTGGTATAAGCAGTGGAATCCACCCACCAGTAACTTTCTTTCACACACACATACACACACACACACACACACACACACACACACACACACACACACACACACACACACACACACACACACACACACACCACAGTCCCTGTACCTGTTGTCCCTACCCTCCCGCCACCCCCACCTCTTTAATACTGCCCACCAGCAATCCCTGTTATAATGCCAGTGCCAATACAGCACTTTAATGCATTACCCCTGGTGGTTAGTGACCCCCCCCATCCCTGAACTAATACTGGTGCCATTATTGCACCATAGAGTTTGTTTAGTCATTCATCCCATCTCTGTTATGCTGTTCTGTGCCTTAAGACACTTTATGAGGTATTCCCTAGTGGTCTCGTGTACCCCGAACCCCAGTCCCCTTAGTAATGCTGATGCTGGTATGTCACTGTAGGGTGTGTTTCCCCCAACCCCACAGTCCCCATTGCAATACCAATATTGGTATAGCACAATAGAGTGTATATACCACCACCCCTGGTCCCTGTAGTAATGTTGTTGCTGATATGGAACTTGACACATTGATCCCCAGTGTCCAGAATATCCCCCTACCTCCAATTCCCATTTCTTATGTCAGTATCATTATAGCATTTTTAAAGTTAGCAGTGGTGTCTAGTAGTTCATCCACTATATTCAAGTTCAAGTTGTTGAACAAGGCCATTTGCCTGGGTTTTCTTAAACAATGTGGTGGGGATGGCCATCTTGATCTACATGGCTGAGCGCTTTCTTGATTTGCACAGTCATGTAGAGAGAATGATTGAGACAGAGAACACATGGTTAATTAGTACATGCCTCTCCCCCTGAATGCCTCATTAGCATTCACTGTGGCCACAGGGCCAGCTCTTTGTGATGTTAAACATCTTTGTGTTGGAAGATTATGCAGCACCATGTAAGAGTGCTTTTGGAACAGCAAAAAGGTACTGCATCATGTACACAGCCATGTTCACATCAGGATACGTTTATCAATACAGCACATGATTTGACAGCACAGGTGTACTCAATGGGAATCATTATTAATATATCAAAACATACTAGTGCCCCATTACACACACAAGTTGTGAATATCATGTTGTTACCATCTGTAAGGGCAGCCATTCAACCCAGCTTTCTTCTGTACAGTGTACTCTATTCATAGGATCATAGGATCATAGTAGGTTACTAGGCTAATGGCCCTGGAGCCCTTAAAAGCCTAGCCAAGAGTTTATCCCCAAAAAGAAACTTCAGTCAGCACCAGTTGCCCCTGTCAGTGAGGGACACAGGTGGAACCTCTGGGAAAAATTTGTGGTTTCCTATCCACTCATCAAGGATGCGCTTGAAAAGCGTCAGCAAGGTACTCTGGTTGACGTGTATAGGAAGTGTATTCCAGCGACTGGGCAGCCTCAAACCTGTCTCTCCAGCAGGTTTTGTTGATGTCACATATTAGATTCAGGCCCTTCAAGTGGGTAATATGTGAGGAGTTAGACTTACGGATATGGAGCATCTGTAGTAGGGCAGTGTTCGAGATTGCCTTGTAGGGGAGACACAGATCACCTCTGAGCAACCTGTATGATACTGAGTAGAGTGATAGTGATTTGAGCCTGTCCACATAGGACAGGTTTTGGTGGCGATGGTTTCTCTTTGTGAGGTATTTCTGTGCCCTTTCCCATTGGAGCTGATGGTTGGAGAGGTACATGCCAAATGGGGCATTGTACTTAAGTATTTGTCTAATGATGGAGGAGTATAGAGAGGTAATAACCTCCTTTTTTCTGGATGCAATCCCTTTACTTATGAGCTGAACCAGGTAAAAGGCTTTTCTGACCACTGCTGCTACATGATGGTCGAATGTGAGATTGTTATCAACCTCAGTATTATTATTTAAACCCAGTAAATCACAGCCTTAACATTTGTTATGCTGTATGTGGAGTTCTCAGGAACTATCAATGCATTTTTAATACTACAAATAACCATCTCTGTTACCCATCCTATCATTGTCTGATTAGAATTAGTCCTTTGAATCATGAGGCACATATACTTCCTTTTGTCCATTCAGAGGATATCCTGTGTTCCTACACTTCTTATTAAGGGCTTATTAGAAGCAGTGTCTTCTTTATAGGATGCTTTACATTTATTATTTTAATTTAGTTTTATTGACTTATTCATTTGTTAATCATGTGAATTATCTGGTCAGATTATAGTTTTCAGCTATGAACTAGGCAAAAGGCAGAATTAGATAATAATAAAAGTAGTAACAATTATATAACATACGAGAAATCAAAATGCTGACAGTTCACTATGCTGAAATATTTCAGCTGTTAGATTCATGGACAGCATAAGGTTACAACAGCAACAAATAACACAAAATAAATAATCGTAAGAAATTCTTAATAGATCACATTTGGTAAAATAATAAAGAAGCAGAAAAGTGCTATAACAATATATGCAGTATAATCCCAAAACCTATTGAATAGTAAATATATCTGCAGTACCTGAATGAAGGAAGGTAAATAAGTGATCACGTAAGTTATACACAATATGTACAGAAAAACTAAACTTGTAAATGTTTAGCACCTCTCATGAGAAAGGAGGGAACACTACAGAAAGAAAGATAGAAGCTGGGTTTAGTATAAAGCAGGCACATTGTAAAATTGTAGGGAAATGACTAAGAAGTGCTTTTCTAAAACTGTCTGGACTAGAGACATTTAGACTAATGGGAGCTATAGTTTTCTAAATACTAGCGACTAACATAAAGAAAGCTCTTTCAGTAGTATTTAAGAGTAATGCTCATCTTCCCAGCTAGTGGGTCCATGCAACTGAAACCTGAGTGAGTAGTGAGTTCATTTAATAAATAATTTATAAGATAGGGAATAGGAGAATTTGGATTTGAGAAACATATAAGGTAATAACCAGAAGGAGGTGTGCACATTAAAGGTACAGCATTCATAAAGAAAAAGTTGAAGTGGCACATAAATTAATCAGAAAGCATAGTAATTTTATTAAGGTCACTTTGACCTTGGTTAGAATTTTAGGAATTACCAAGAATGAAAAAAATAAAGTGCATATTTTAGTTTTAGTATCAGCATGCTATGAACAATTGATTTATGAGACTCAAGGGTGAGGTGACTTGCATTTCTGTGAGCATATATATGTTGGGAAATAACCATATTTATAGTATGCTCAAAATGCTGTGAAATGTATGTGTTATCTAGAAATATAACAAGGCAGTTGTAGGAGTTGGTGAAATAAATGGCATGACATCACAGATCTTGGAGAAGAGATGAGATTGTAATACTAAGACTTTTAGAAGTTCTAAATTGCATGTTTCTTTGCTGATATACCAGTGAGTTGTGTGTTCAGTAAACCAGTGCTCATGTCAAGAAATTATTTTTGGAAAATATTTTGTAAGTCAGAGGCATTAGATATTTCCTTGTTCTTTTTGTATACTACTGGGCAGGGTTTAGATCTGGAGGAGCCATGCTACATCTTCAGTTCATGCAAAGCATGACATTTTTATGCCACAATGCATCATTAGGTCTGAGGAAGAGCAATGGTGTTTCTGCAGTTCAAGCATGATGTGTCCTTTGTTCATAGGTTCATAGGTTCATAGGTTCATAGGTTTATACTAGGCTATCTGCCCTAAGGCATTTATAAGCCTAGCCCAAATTTTTGTGGCTTACGCCACCCCTTATATGAAAAAATACTGTGCTCATTAGTTTGTTGTGCCTCTGTCCAGCAGTGACACAGAGATGATTCATGGGGTAAACCTACGATCTCCCATCCACAGGTCTAGATTTCTCTTGAACAGAGTCAGCGAGGTGCTCTGCCTCACATGGACCGGGATTTTATTCCACAGCATAGGGAGTCTCTGAGTGATAAATCTATCCTTCCAGCACGTCCTATTTATATCCGTGCTAAGGTTTAAGTCGCTTGCTCTAGTGGTTTTGGTGGATTTGGATTTTTGAGGTGGAGCATGTCCATTAATTCGGTTGACATGGCCTTGTATGTCAGGCACATGTCACCTCTGAGCAGACGGTATGTGACTGAATAGAGCTGGAGTTTCTTCAATCTGGCAGCATATGACAGATTTTGGAGTCCCTTTATCCTTTTGGTGAGGAACTTTTGGGGTCTCTCCAATTGCTGCAGATGTCGGGTGAGATACATCCCGAATGGGGCATTGTACTCGATCATTGGTCTGATAAGTGAAGAGTACAGGGAACAATGACCTCACTAGATCTGGATGTGAATCCTTCATGATCAGGTGGGCAATGTAGAAGGTCTTTCTAACCACTTTAGCAATGTGAGTGTCAAAAGAAAGGCCACAGTCAACCTGGGTCCCCAGGTCCCTGATAACCTCTTCTGTGCTTAGTGGATTGCCACCTATATGGTAGCTTGGGGTTACCTTGTTTTTCCCAAGGGTATGACTATACATTTTGGCGTTTAACTTCAGGCCATGGCTCTGGCACCAGCTATCTGTTCGTGAGTCCCTTCTGAAGGATATCCGTGTCCGATGCACTTTCCACTATGGTGCCCAGTTTGCAGTCGTCTGCAAACCTTGTCAGCCAAAGTCCTCCCATGTTGGCCTGTACTTCTGAGAAGTAGATGCCAAACAATAGGGGCCAAGGACCGAGCCCTGTGGGACACCACTTGTGACCGGCTTGGAGTCTGACATAGCGCCAGCAACTCTAACCCTGTGGGTTCTGTCCTTAAGCCAGTTTGCAACCCATCTTGTGACATATGGGTTTACATTTAAGCTGGTAAGTTTTTCTACAATACCCGAGTGGGGTATTGTGTTGAAAGCCTTTGCAAGGTCAAGGTAGGCTGTATGGACTGCCTTTCCCTCATCAATGGCCTTGGTGACTGTTTCGAAGAAGTCGACCAAGTTCAAAAGGCATGATCTTCCCTTGACAAAGGCAAAATCGGAATGTCCCTGACTTATAGATGCCAGTTAGGGGAAATCACTTGGGTGTAGAATGACATACCTCGAGAGGTTATATCCTGAGTGATTTGGTGCACTTAACTGCCATAATGCATTCTAACATTGTATTATTTATTTAAATTTGTTTACTGGGAAATTCTGATTGGACACAGGTCATTTTTCAGCAGAGGCCCAGGGAGAAAAGCTCCACAAGTACAAATAAGAAAGCTTACAACAGAAAATGTTACAATAGTAGATGATTTTACAGTAAACAACATGGCATGCAGAGCACTTAGCCCAGTAGTAAGAAACAAAAACATACAAAGGTAATGAGTACAAGACAGTATTAAAATTGAGTAGACAATTAAATGATACCTAAGGATTAAGCTGATAATAAGAAATAAAGAAAATAATGCTGTACTAAATGGCTGGGAGTTTTGTTAGTCAGAGTTGGAGCAAGGGCAAAGCCAATGCATTTTGTGAGACTTGAGAGTGGTTTTGAATAGACTGCTGGATGATAATTTGGATATTGAGGAGGGGAGGTTGTTCCATAGTTTAGATGTGCCACAGGAGAATAGGGCTTCTCCTGCTGAGTTTTTGGGTTTGGTGGTAAGAAGTAGATTTTTTGCTGTTGGATCTTAGTGGTCTAGACAGAGAGTAGGGTTTGAAGTGATGGGATCTTATGGGGGTGGTTTATAAGTCTGTGGGCAAATGAGAGTTTATTCAAGTGAAGGAGTTGAGGGAGTTCAAGCCAATTAAGTTCCGTAAGTGAGTTGCAGTGGTGACTACGATAGGATGCACCTGTTAGAGACTTTGCAATTTTATTGTAGCAGGATTCTAGTCTGTTTAGGTCAGTCTGTCTAAGGTTGGTAAGTATGGGAGAGGTGTAGAGTAAGGTGGAGATTAGCTGGGAGTTGGCAGTAGTGGGCCTGGCTGTCCTGATAAGGTATTGCCTGTTTCTATAAAGTGCCCAGAGTTTTTAATGAACTTTTTTTATGGTGAGAGTAAGAGATACATGGAGGTCAAATTTGAGACTATCAGTTTACACATCTAGAAGTTTGGTGTGGTCAGATGGGAAGATGATAGTGTTGTTCATGGCATGAATGTTGAAGAGGGTGGAAGATTGTGTAGATTTGGAAGGTTGAAAGATAAGGAGTTTGGTTTTGTTTGGATTGAGTAGAAATTGGGCATTGGAAGGCCAGCTTTCTACAGATATGAATGATTTTGCATGATATTTTGGAGATGTGGTAAAGTGGGGCAGAGCAGATGAGAGTGGAGTCTTCTGCGTATTGTATGAGTGTGGCATATTTGGTGGAGGTATGAAGGTTGTTGATGAAGATGGAGAATAGTAGGGGGACAAGGATGGAGACTTGAGGGATCCCGAGAGACTGGGAGACAAGGGGATAGCTGATCTTGCCAAACCACTGATTGCTGTCAGCCAGAGAGATAGCTATGGAACTAGTTGGTGACAGAGTGGGGAAAGGAGAGATTAATGAGGACAGAGAGAAGAATATTGTGAGATACCATATCAAAAGCCTTTGATAGGTTCAGAAATACAGCAGAGGAGAATAGGCCAATGTTTTTATGGTGCAGGATTGTGTGGTGAAGGAAAGCAGGGCAGTGCTAGTGCTGTGAAATGGCCTGGAGCCATGCTTGGTTTTGGAGAGGAGATTGTTAGTTAATAGATAGTTTACTACCTCAGAGTTAATGCATTTTTCAAGAATCTTGGCGAGTGGTTGAAAGGATAGCAATGGGGCAGTAGTTGGAAAGCTCAGTCCAGGAGCCACCTTTGTGTAGGGGAATGATGTGTGAAATCTTTCACAGCATAGGCACGTTTTTCTGATATGGAACAGTTAATTAATATGGAAGTTGGATAGGCTAGGGTGTCCACTGCTATTTTTAGGTATTCTTAGGGTAGGTTGTCAACTTCTAGTTTAGTGGACTTAAGTTTTGTCAGAAGTTTTTTTATATAGGTGGGTAACGGGGAGAAGGTGAAGGGGGTGGGAGTTTGGGGTTGTGTGAGGCACCAGTGGATGAGGAGAGTTGTTGTTTGGCTAGTGATAGAATGGTTTCAGTGAAGTGTATATTGAAAGAGTCAGTTATATTGCCAGACGAGGAGGGGGTGGTTGGTAGGGGGGTGCCTAGCTTACCTCGGTGGAGTATGGAGTTTATTGTGGACCAGAATTGTTAGGATTGTAATGGGAAGAGTTTAGGGTGGACTGATACTATCTGTTTTTATTTGCTTTTTTACATTGTTATCCAGTTCAAGGAAGGATTGCCTAGCAGAGGGGATTGCCTAGCAGAGATTGTTTATATCTCTCAAGGACATTGACATGCATAAACTATTGTACTTTGTAATGCTAGGTTACACTTTAACTTTGTGAAATGCTGATAGATGTTTTCAGCATCTTAAGCAGTCTAGAGATGTTAGGTGCTAAAGATTTCAACAACAGATGTTCCACACAGCACTAGATCTCTTACTAATAAAGGACCATAGTGATACAGGATGTATTGCATTTAGTAGTAATGGACCCTAATGACATTGATTGTGCTTTTCAGATCTGTGGGAATTTTATTTCTAAGAAGGTAAGTGCAGGGATCACCCAGTGTAACATTTTCTCATATAAAATCTGGTTTGGAACTGAAGTAGAATAGTTCTTGCATATCTATGTTTCTTCTTAGCCCTTACGTGAGTCATATGGGTCTGTAGCATTCACCAATTAAAGCATGCCTTGCTTCCCTTTAAAATATATTCTGCAAAGAGATTACTTATGTTCCCAAGCCATTGTCTTAGCTCAGTCAAAGCCTTGCTTGAAACTCACAGTTTTTGAAAGGACTTCGTTGATGATGTGAAGGAATAAGACTGGCATGAGGTCCATGTAATACTCCAGTGCCTTAACTGAATACATTGCACTACTTTATTAGGGTAGCTGCACCAAGTGGTACACATATTCTATCTCCTATTAACAAAAAAAAAAAAAAACGTAGCCAATAAAAATCCTAAAGGGAAGAAACAATTAAACCTGCTTTGTGTCCAATATGAATAAGAATTTAGGTCTGATTTTTGGTTTGCTGATCAAATCATTTAGAAGCTAACACAATGGGCCAGATTCACGATGGCTTGCACGGAGTCTAAGAGTAGAGTAAGACTCCATGCAGCCATCATGTCCGACGAGCGATCCAGGAACAGTCTGCAGGAGCGTGCAAGAGAGCTCCTAAAACAGCTCTTACACAGACAGGGCCAGGTTATGCAAATTACCTCAATTGCAGGCAAAAGGCATGCAAATGAGGTAGATTTGCGATTCAGGAAACCCGAACCTGTCCGAGTAAGAGCAGTGTTATCTGCAGAAATGTACTCAGTTGACAACTGAGTACCGTTCTGCAAATAGCAAAACGGAGCCATGACAGCTCCAAATAAAGGTTGCATCCAGTGCAGGAAGCATGCCAATGGCCAAATATATGGCCAATGGCAATGTTTCCCGATGCAATAAGAAAAAAGAATAATTTATTTTTTTCTCCGATTTCCGATGTTTAAGAGTAGCACAGCACAGCGCAAATGGGCTGTGCTCTAAAAACCAGAAAAATAAAAATTAAAACCCACAAATGTGGATTTTATGTAAATTGTTAATTTACAATGCAAGGGAATGGCAGGCTGAAGACAATATATCCACCGAGTAGAGGTTGCTAAGGGGGGAAGCACAGTCTAAGAGATGTAACCAAGCATTAGTAGGTAATCCTATGCAAAGTAGGGTTAGGATAGTGAATTGCAGGTTTACATAGCAAATGAGCACAGTCAGTGGAGTGTAGGAGTAGGACAAGGGGAGTAGCAGAGTAGAAGATAGGTGACATCACGAGTGGGGTATGATTGGAGCAGAGTGGCATGTGTCAGCTGACATTTACACATCATTGAAAGAGGTGTGTCAACAGGTAGGCTAGGTAAAGTCAAGAAATGAAAGGTGTATGCCATGAATAACACCAAAGTTTCTTGCTGAGCAGGTATGCATGCATGTGCGCTCCTGTAAACCCGAGTAAGACAGTGTGCGTGCGTGTAAGCATGAGTGTACGCGTTTAAGCCGGAGTAAGCATGTATAAGGCAGTTTAAAGTGTTGTAAGTGCATTTGCACTGGTGTGCATGTGTTGTAACCCGAATAAGCAAGTTGTAGTCTGTGTAAGCATGTGTGTGCACGTGTGAGCTGCTGTGAGCGTGTTTGCGCTTGTGTGCACGGCGCTGCCACCTGAGGAAACTGAAAGGAAATAGGAAGCACAACAAATAGTAGGAAGCTACCAGGGAGTACTAGCAGAGCTAGCAGGTGAAAACAATCAGAATCAGGCAATTACACAGGCAGTACACTATCCCAGCCCAGCCTAGCACTTAGAACTCTGCTAACAACAGTCCATAATGTTTCTCACAAGAGACACTGCAGTAAGCTAATGGAAGTGAAAACTGAAAAAGCTTTACTGAGACAAAGAAATGTTAGGGGCTGCCATTGCTGTTATAAGGCGACATATGCAACATGCTGAGGGTGGTGACAATGGAAATGTGCTGGACAACCCACAGTGAGGAGACAGAGAAGAGTGTACAGGCCCAGGGTACCCTATCAGGGACTACATGAGCAGGAGTTAGTGGATCACTATAGAGTGGACAGAGACCTCCTGCAGCAAATTGTTGAGCTGTGCAGGCCACGCCTCACACACAGAACCAACAGAGGGGTACCCATCCCAGTGGAAACCAAGGTATGTTTTGGCCTAAGAATATTAGCAAAAGGTACCTTCCAGAGACCAACTGGTGATATGATGGGGATATCACAGGCATCAGCATCCAGGGTACTGCACCAGTTCCTGGATGCCATGTCAGCACATGTCGGTGATCATGTATATTTCCCCAATTCCCGTGAGGTATTGGCCAGCAATATGCATCTCTTCCAGCAAATAGCGGAATACCCTGAGGTAGTGGGTGCAATAGACTACATGCACATATGCATGAAAGCACCAGCCAGTGAGCAGGGTCGGGTCTACTTCAACCGCAAGGGCTAGCCTCCATCAACTGCCAGGTCATGTGTGATGCCCAGGGCATAATACTGAATGTGTGTGCTGGCTGCCCTGGAAGCTACCATGATTCCCATATCTGGCATCTGACGCAGCTGTACCAGACATTTGCCAATGGGGACATCCCACATGGTCACCTAGTGGGGGATGCTGGCTATGCACTGGAGCCGTGGCTGATGGCGCCCATCAGAAATGCACACACACCTGAACAGGAACGCCATAATGAGGCACATGCACAAACATGAAATGTAATCGAGCATGTGTTTGGGCTGCTCAAGTCACGGTTCTGGTGCCTGGACACATCTGGTGGAGCCTTGTAGTACTCACCAACTACATGTGCCCAAATTGTCATGGTATGTGCTATGCTACATAATATGATCCTGTGAAAACAGCTGCAGCAGGACCAGCATGGGGCTGGGCCAAACAGCCCCCCACCATTGCCAAGGCCTGCACAGGCACAGGGTGACTCGGAGGAGGAACAACCTGAGCCTGCCCCAGTAGGCAGATGGAGGCGTGCCCAGTATGCTTTGGCCTTGGCAAAGAGGCAACACATAGCACATACACTGGCTCAGTAGGAACTCTGGAAATGATACCTCTCTCTGACTCGCACATATAGTAAAAGGGATGCCTAAGTTGACACGACCTGCTTCCAAACATGTACAGGGAGTGTAGTATGTGCATCCGACATAGGCAACCCTGCAGCACCACCTGAGGCATGATTGCCATGTGTTAAGCAATGTAAAGCAGTGCTAAACAGCATTTACCACCATGTAGTTTCTGCAAACAGAATCGCACACACCAACTAGTGCAACTGTGGTCAATGTTGAGTAATATTGGGCAACGTCCAGCAAAGTTGGTGAATATTCAGCAATGTTGGACAAGCCTGGTCTAAGTAGGGCATAGCTGAACAAAAGCCAACATGCTCATATTTGCTTAACTGGCCCTTAAGCAGTCTGGTCTGCTCAGTATGAAAATATAAAGCAGTGATGGGCCTCAAACCCAGGAAACTGTGCACTATAGTTAAAGTACTGAACCACTAAAGCATGACAGTATTGCAGTGGTCAGCCAGTATGAAGGAATGTTGATACGTCTATGCAAAGTATCTCATGGAAACCCTGCAGGCACAGCCTAATCCCTGTTGAGTTATGACACAAAGGTGAGTCCTGCAGTAAGAACAGAACTTGACTTCCAACACACACACACACACAGTATAAATGTTAATATTGGTCATGTTCACACACATCCACAAATGTAGTGGACCTCAGATTGCAACATACTGAAAGGTCACACTGGGCATGCTCACACACTTGAATAAATGAGACAAATGTCAGGCAACAAAACATGGAAAGCCTGAACTGGGCATGCTCACACACTTAGGCCATGTCTGAGTACAGCAGTGGGCCACGCATATCTGGCAGTTGCATGTGTAAACCCAGGAACCTCTCACTATCCAGCAATCCACCCTGTGCACACAGTTACATGATAACAGACACATATCTAATATAGTGGAACCCTGTCATAATCAAATATGTTCTGCAGATACCTAAGTTGTTCATAGAAACTGGGAAAGCAAAGTCGATAAAGACCTGCAAACAGTATCAGCAATAAATATTGTGCATTCCAAACATAAGTATAGGTTCAGAGGTCGATACTAGGCTATCTGCCCTAGGGCATGTACAAGCCTAGCCAAAGTGTATTTGGGTTTTGCAACCCTGTCAGATTACTACACTGTGCCAGTGAATAGTAGGCCACACAAGATAGCCCATGTATGTCTAGGCTAGTGTGCCTCTGTCTAGCAGGGACACACAAGATATCCCAGGGGTAAACATACGATCACCCATACAGCCGTCAAGATGTCCCCTGTAGGTGGTCAGTGGGTGGCTCTGCCTATGTGAAACTGTGATCACAATCCAGAGTGAGTGGAGGCCCAGGGATAAGAATCTGTCCCTCCAGAATGTCCAATTAACATCTGTGCTGAGGTATATGTCCCTGTAGTGTGTAGCTCCAAGGGAGTCAGATATCCTGAGGTGGAGCATGTCCAGTAATTCTGGGTTGGGTATTTTTGTAAACAACAGGCACACATCATATCCGAGTAGGTGGTAAGCGACTGAGTATAGCTGGAGTTACTGCATCCGAACTGAGTAGGTCATCCATGTGAGTCCCTACATCTGCCTGGTGAGGAACTTCTGTGGCCAGTACAGTTGCTGCAGGTGTTGGGTAAGGTACCGGCAAACGTGGCATTGTAACCAAGCATGGTTGTGATGAGTATAGGGGCACAATGACCTCACTCGATCTACATGTGAAACCATATGGGATAAGGGGGCTTATATAGAAGGTCTGTCCAACCACTTTGGCAACGTGAATGTCAAAGGCGACAGTACAAACAAGTCATGTCCCCAGTCACCTAAAAACTCCTATCGCATGTAATGGAGTATTACCACTGTGGTAATGTGTGGTCATGTTGCTATTCCCAAAGCTGATGACTATGCAACCAATGGCATTTAGCTGTAGGCCATGGCTCAGGCACCAGTCATCCATCTCTGTGAGACCCTGTTTGAGTATGCATGTGGCAGCCAGAGAGTTAATTATGGCACCCAGTTTGCAGTCAAGTGCGAACAAGGTCAGCCATATTCCCCCTGTGGTAGCCTGTATGTCAGACAAATATATACTGAACAAGAGAGGTCCCAGCACCAAGCCATGTGGAATGCCACATGTAACTGGTGTATAGTCAGACATGGCACCTGCAATTCTGACCATGTGGGTGCTAACCTTGATCCAGGTAGCAATCCACCATGTGAGATATGTGTCCTTATCGATGATGGTGAGCCTATACATAATGGCACAGTGGGTTATTGTGTGGAAGGAGTTTGCAAGGTTCAGGTAGGCTGTGTGGACAACTGCCCCTATGTTGATGGACCTGTTAACCATGTACAGAATACAAACTTGTTCATGAGGCAAGATCTGCCCACAACAACACTGAAATGTGTAGGACACAGTGTCTGTAGGTTCCCGATGTGTATGTGTAAGAGACCCATGACAATACGCTCCATAGTGTTGCAGAACAGGCTACTTAGGCTTATAGGGCAATATTGTCTGTGGTCTGTTGTGGCACCAACTCTGTGTAGTGGGACCACTGTCACTGTATGCCATTCCGTGGGTACATATCCTGTAGTAACTCCGATATTGCACAGTGATGTAATGTGAGGGTTACGTCTGTCATGAAGCTCATGTAAGATGCATGCTGGGACACCATCTGGTCCCATTGATGCTGTGATGTATGCTTTGGGGAGGGCAGCACTCACCTGTTACTGTGTGATGTCAGGGAGGTTACACTCTGTTGGGATGGATAGTTGCTCCCTAGGGGGGATGGGGGGGAGACATCTGCACTGAACCTGTTTGCCAGGATGTTGGCAATGCCAGTGGATTCAGGGTATGTTTAGTCAGTATGCAGTAACACACAGCATATCAGTGAGTGTCAACCCAGGTTGCTGACATAACTGAAGAAGGCCTTGTGACAGTCCTACATGTCTGGTGCAATTGTCCGTGAGAAGCAGCCCTTAGATAAGTTCATGAGTGATTGTAGCTGTCTGCTAGTACAGATCACAGATGCTTTCCCTGTCTGGGATTGTGCTCTATCATGTAATAGCTTTCTCCTGATGTTGAACAGCTTATTAATGGCTGGGGTCTACCAGACAGGTCCCCTGCCATTGGAGGAGTGAGTCCTGTTGTTATTTGGGATAGCACAATCCATGCAGTCCACTAGGTGTCCATAGAATGTGTATGTAAAGGATTCAGCAGTCAGAGCCATATTTGCCACTGTCTCAGGGTCTCTGAAGGATACCACCTTGCTTTGGTGAAGTGAGACATTGGCTCATGAGAAGTTCACCAAGAATACCCAGGATAGGTGTGTGGAGGGTATATGTATGTCCAGTGAGATATATGTATGTTCTGACCTTACCAATGAGGGGTATATCACTGGTGTAGAACATAGAGTCCCCATGTTGGTGATGATCAGGTCCAATATGTATTCCCCCTTGTGGCTGTGGTGACTGGTTGTGCCATAGCATATGAATTAACAAATTGTAGCGACTGTAGGGCGATGGTGTTGGGGCTTGAGTAGTATCCCCAGTCAATATTAGTGTATTTGAAGTCACCCAATATAATGTTGTTTGTGGAGACCTCCATATTCCCCACTGTTCTCAGGAATGCTGAGTGTGGTTCCTGAGTATGGGAGGGTGGTCAGTAGAAGGCAACAAACTGAAAGGCAGTTCTGCACAATGGTAGTTGTATATGTTTGGTCTGTGATGCTTTGTGCAGTGCTACTAACCCGGAGGTGTGTGTATCTGTGATGTATCTAGTTGTGTTGTCCGTTCCAAGTCCTGTGGCCAGAAAGCATGGTATGAAACATAACCTGGTAGTGCTGGTGTGCATATGTGAGCCTGAACTAGGTGTCTGTTAGTGCACAGATATCACTATCCTCCATACTGAGGAGAGTCCTGAGTGGCCGCAATAGGAGGGTAACACATCTGGTGTTGAGCAGCATTACCCTTAGTGTCATTTAACCTGTAATGTCTATGGAGGTGGGTTTGTCTATTGAGCCCTGCTCAACAAATGCACTATGGTGGTAGCAAGAGCCTTAGCCAGCATTCGAAGGTCCAAGTGTGACAGGTGCAAGCTGTCCATACTGAAGCTATGTGGCATGTTGAGCATGCATATCACCACAGGCTGACAGACACTGTATCCCCTATGAATGACACCAATTTGTTAGCCAACTTTTAAACGTGATATGTTTGTCTGTATACTTTGACATCATAATTGGTGGGTGTAAGATGCTAGACAAGGTCAGGGTAATACTGGCCTGGGCTACATGATCAGAGTGTTCCTCCATGTACCATGTCATGTGGTCCAGAGAGTAATGTCTGATGTTTTATGCACCAGCATGAACAATGATGATGTCAGTCCTGTACTTGTTTTGGAGTGACCTAACTGTATGTGTTATGTGGCAGATCCTGGCACCCAACAGACAGCCCAAATTGACTATTCCCATGTTTGGACTGGTGAGTGGTACGTCGGTGTATCTGACAATAAGTGTCACCTATTACAAGTGTACTAGGTGAGTTGTCTAGCCTGAAGGGCAGTGACTGTGTGGCACACTGACATTGTGAACTATGTGATATATGGGTATTGTAGTGGGGTAGCAGTTGTGTGTGTGCCTGCTGTGGAGGTCTCTGCTGCTTAGGCAGAGTTAATTCACAGCATCCGAGTATGTCTATGTGTGATAATGTGGTTTGAGTGCTGTCGCCAGAGGATATGTGAGACTGATATGTGTTGTGTGTGGTTACCTTCACCACCTGATAGACTGTGCCAGTCATGGGTCGAGAGAGTTCAGCACCCTGTATGTCTCTATAGGTGCATCTTACACATATAGCTGAGTTTGTCGGGAGGAGGAGAGGGTTGTCTGTGTACATGAGGCAGATGTGACATTGTGTCAACATCACAATATTCACCAGCTGGACTGGAGACCACACACGAAACCGACCCCTGGACATGCCAGGATATTATGATGACATACACTGTAGCCATATCACAAAGGATCAGCAGGGTGTCAAGTGTGTAAAAGAGTATAACAGGGATTAGTGCTCAGGTTCGTTGGTGTTCTGTAAAGAGTAGCTGAGAAGGAGTACAGACTGAATCATGACACCTCTGACAGCTATGTCATATATAGCAATGTACACCCATATATGTCATGAGTCAGGGCCAACTGTACCTGACTGACAATGCCAACATCCTGACAGACAGGCCCATATATACAGACCCACCTCCCACTGACGATAGTCCATATCAACATACCAGGAGATATCAGATGTAGAATGGATGAACAGCTACCCCCAATGCCAAAAGCATGGCAGCAAGTGGAATACATTGATTCACAATATGTGTCATGCATAAACTACAGAACAAACATATCCTGCACCTGAACAGTCAGCTGAGCCTCCCCCCCTACACAGGATGTGGAATGTGTTACAGCAACATATGGCACTCCACACAAGTGTTGGTGCACAACACACCATGGTAAGTACAGTCCAGTACGCCTATGAAGTCTGATCTGCAAGGCCATGTAGTCCATCATGGTTGAAGTCATAAACAGAGCTATTGGAAGCTGACATACACACAACCCCACTAACTGTGGTATGTTCATGTGCGGATCATGGTTTCAAAACATGCTAGGCTGTTTGCAAGGCAGCCACCCAGGACATACATCACTGAACACAGCTACACATGTCTCACATAGACTTTGAATAGCCCATTATCAACATCCCAGACACATGTAGTACCCACAAAACCAACAAGCTGTGCATAAATATGTGTTGGCATATGAAGGAATGTCACAGTGTCCACAGATAGATCACACAAGGTAAGGATTATGAGTTCCTGTTCAAGCTGTTGACACCCGACGACCCACATGGACCATTCCTGGAATGGCATAAAACAAAGTGTACACACATTACCATGTCCAGTCTGATGATGTTACCATCCTATAAACACAGCAGGAGAAGTGAAACCACCCAGTAAAGCAAATAGTGTGCCGTGTTAATGCATCTCTCTCTAGTATCATAACATAGTTAGGTAGGGGTTTGAATCCTGCAAATGCTGACTGTGTGTGGGTGGGGTGTGTGTATGTGTGCAATTGTCTTTGAAAGGAGTGCCCTTTTTGGAGACTGGGAAAACACACTAAAAGAGGTACATTCCTCTTTGGAAAGACTGATGATGTCACCATCCTATAAATTCAGCAGGATAAGTGAAATCACCCAATAAAGCAAATAGCACGCCCTGTTAATGCATCTCTCTTTGGTATCATAACATAGTTAGGTAGGGGTTTCAATCCTGCAAATGCTGAATGTGTGTGTGTCACTGTTGTTCAATGCAGTGTGGGTTTTGCTTTTACTATGGTATGACATATTATGATTGCAACAGTAAGTGCATTGCACACATCAGGTATCTGTGGTGCAAAAATATATGTGTACATGTCCCCTCAATCAGTACATAGCCTGCATACTACATGAATACATTTGTTTCCATTGACAGGTTGTGCCGCTGCTTCTCAGATCGTAGTTCACATATGTATGTATGTGACAAGGCCATCCACTGTCTTGATCTGTGGCCAAGGTCATCTGTGCCACACACAACCATGACAGTTACCTAAGAGTAGTGTGAGTGAGGGTATATGCCTGGAGTATATGTCAGACATGTTCATACACAACAACGACTGCCAATAATGGACAGTCTTTATTGGTGTACAACTGCCTTGTGGATATGCATTCAGGCCTCTAATGTCTTATGTGATACACCTTGGGACTCCACAATACCTATGGATATGTGGATACCAAGGGACACATGACATAACATGTGGCCGTATGTACACATTGATACCCAACATACATGTTGAGGGCTACCACCTGTGTGGTACTGATGGGATAGTATGTATACTACATGTGGATGACTATGCCATAGTCGGCTTACTGCTATACAACATGTATCAGACAGCAGGTATCTGTCTGTATTATACCCTTGTGTAGGATATGCGTCCCATCCAGGGAATGCATTGTAGGCCAATGCATGTATTTCCAGATATGGATGGAAATATCCCTAGTGTATTTGCATATACCTAAGGGGGCTATATGCCAAACAGGTGTGGTCACAGGAATGGCTGGCAGTCATTACCACTGCTCAGTGTTATAGTGTAGCACTGGAAGGATCCAACTGTTACTGAGTTCCCTACAACTGTGTCATTTGTCAAGACATCATCCAATGATTGCTTATAGTCATGCTGTTGAGGTTGTGTATACTACCAGACTGCAAATCATTGACAGATATTAACAGTATCACCCACAGCATGGTGTCAACCCATGTCATACACACATGTCTACCCATGTTGGTACATAACTGTAGTAGAATGCATACTGTCCATTGAAAGATACTATGAGATGTTAACAATGTGTACAACAGGGTATGCCACATGTCCCATGTGTCCACTATGCACGTACATGCAGTCAGTGCACACCCACCATGTTCACAGATGTACACTTGCTAATCTGCACTACACACATCACACATGTACTGTGCACTCACTAACACATGCTGGCAACACATTGCACTTCAGCCAAGTGGCACTTGGGTGGACAATACATACTTAGACCTAACAGTGGTGTAAACAATGCTACATCGACAATCAGAGCTTTGATGCATAATGTCTGCTCAGATATACCTACAAGGATGTCATTACACTTTCCTGCTGACAACTTGCTAATATTGCTACACTGCTACAGTGTCACCCTGTACATCGGCACCATGTTAGCCTGTTCCTCCGTCAATGTTACAGATGACAGGAGGCAACACAGGTATCATCATATGCACAGGGAGTTTTGTTGTTTGCCAGAGCCTGACATTGACCCATCCAATCGACATGTCTGTGTGTGTGTGTGTGTGTGTGTGTGTGTGTGTGTGTGTGTGTGTGTGTGTGTGTGTGTGTGTGTGTGTGTGTGAGGGACAACAGTACAGCATGGGCCAATGTTGATGTAATGTGTGTGTGTATGTGTGAGACCTAGTTGTTTGGTTAATGTGTGTGTGTCTGCATGCACACAGCTCCACCATGTGGCTGCCATATACGGTAGTTTGTGGGACACCCACAGACTGTACCTGCTAGGCTGTACAGATCACTGTCTCCGGCCATGGACACAGTACCTGTGCCTGGCAGGGGTAGTATGGACAGTATCGGGTACCAACCCTGACTGGGTACTGTCATCAGAGGCAGAGGTATGATGACTGGACCCATGTCCCTGCTGGGACTGGCCAGAGCCATGTGCACGTGGTCTCCTGGGATGGTCAATGGACAGGCCAGCCCCAGCATTGCTGGGGCTGGTGCTGCCACTACAGGAGCAGCTGTGAACTGCAGGCCATTCGTGACCACTGCCAGCTGTTGTTGGCATGCGTCTGCGTCTATGTCACAACCATCCCACATGGTCCTGACTCATGGAAAACATATTGTGGAGGGCATCTAATGTCTCCCCCCAACGTCTATCAATGACCTCGGTGTAAGTCTGGATGGCACTGGCAAGGTCACGGATGCTGTCATTGATAGCGGTGTAATGTGCCCTCTGCGCCCTAAGTCCCTACCTGGTGTACCATTCCATACGTGCCTGAGCCTGCATTACAGCCCGGAACATACTGGATGTCATAAGACCTGTGAGGGCACGCCTGCCAGGGGCAATATGACCAGCGGTGCTCCCCCGAGAACCCCTGGACCTCTGCCTATGTAGTACCATTCCAGGAATACAGCTATGTCTGCTGTGAGGGGATGCAAGTGCCATGGGTACCACACTCTCCTGGTCAATGCCAACTGTATGCTGTCCCTCGCCTATGGCCATTGGTGGTGAGGGATGTATTGACAGTATGAGTGTGCGCATAGATGAGGTTGAACACTGTGTATTGTCGATTGGCGGACCAATGACAGACCCTGTCAAACCTTCCTGTGCCAAATTACATGTCTCATCATCACCACTATTCATGGCAGTGGCTTCAGGTTCCCTGCTGCTTGCAGCCAGCCCTAACTCAGCACCTGTGAGAGGAAGACAGGAAACACACTTTACGGTCTGCACATGAACACATGCACACATGCACACATGCACGCATACACACGTGTACACAGGAACACGTGCACACATGAACACGTGCACACAGGAACATGTGCACATGTGAACACGTGCAAACATGCACACATACACATGCACACATGCACACATGAACATGAGCAAACATGAACACGTGCACACATGAACACTAATACACTCCTCACTACAGCACATACACACACACCAGCAATCCAAAACATACTCTATAGTGGGTGAAGGTGGGTGTCAGTATCACAAGGTAAACAGCCACCACACACGTGTCAGCATGCAGAATATGTGTTGCACAAGACCATGCAGTGCAAGTGTAGATGCCCCTATTTAATGGCAGTATACATGGCTTTGATGCAACTGTGTAGTTGTTCACTGATTGGCTACACCCTGGAATACAATGTGTACATGGACACAACATTGTTGTGCAGGTATTATCAGCTCTGCAATGCCCTGTACACCATCACTCACAAGTATACATGCCATGGCTGCATGTGTTATCTGTGTGACACATAGAGATCCATGTCTGAGTACAGTGTCTGCATCCATAGCAGATAATAGTCGGCACGGGTGCAGCACATGCATGCCATGTACACACTCGGGATGTGTGGTGCATGTTGATGTGAAGAAACCTCATTGTTTGACATGGCCAGTGTACAGTAGTTATGGTGAGTGTGGGACATATTGCAGATATGTCGGTGCCAGACATGGCATGGCATGCTACACGACTGCAACATTAAACACCACACATACCCAATGTGTGTCACGTGACCTATACACCCACTAGCATTCCTGGACATATATGTGACACTTTGGATGGCAACTGCTGTGCATATTGTGTATACTAGCATATGTAAGCACACGCACAACATGCTATGCATATTGTGTATAGGTGCATATGTTTGCACACACACAACATTGAGGTACAAAGCAATGACTGCTATGAGTAGTACTGTGGTCACTGTAACTGGATGGGGTGTCGTACCCTGTGCCATCATCAACATGCATCTTGTGGTCACTCATGGCTACTAATGTGTGCAAGACCACAGCCTAGCATGCTGTACCTGAACTGCAGTACCGTGGCTATGTTCACAATTACACAGCCACCTTGTACATGGGTGTGTGAGATGCCCAGTAGGGAGCATTGCCTAACATGACTGTGTTATGTGTTGCAGAATGTTGCACAGCCCCATGATAGGCCTCTACCCCTGAGGTACATCATGTGTGTGTGCATGACATGTGGGATACTGAAGTGTGACCTTACAGCGGGTGTGTGGTAATGCCAAATGTTGCATGTTTTGTGTACTGCATATGATAAACGTGTTCTGTTGTGTACAACTGTAGCAACTATGCATATCCAATGTGCAGTACAGTATTGCCACAATTGTGTCTGCTGCACTGTGCATTGCATGTGATTGAGGCAGCTACTGACTTTACTGAGATGATTGATGTCTCACAGCAAACATGCACAGCATGCATTATGTGTAGGTGTGCTACGTGTACATGGCCTACACCTCACCTATGACATGCACATTTCATTACCAATATTAAAGTGTTAACACACTCACCAGCATGTATCGTCTGCCCTGCTGTCACACCAGAGGGACCTACAAGAATATGACACAATTTGTCAGTGGCCACAACTATGGCATTGCCACTGTGAGTGTACTAAACTACAGTGGAACAACAATCAACAGTCACAAGTGTACGGATACTATTCCAAATATCAGTAATGCACACACTAGGCAGCACAACTGCTAAACACACAGTACACATCTCACATATGCATATTCTAACAATACAGGTAATGGTAGTCTACAGCTAGGGCATATTACCTGCACGCACCATGTCATCCTGCTGGGTGGCTCCGGCCTCCATGATGACACATGTCTGATGCTGTTGCTGCTGTAGGCCAGGAGCCACCATGCTTAGGAGCAGCTCCTCCACTCTGGTGAGGGGGGGATGTATGGCCACCCCACCACCTGTGGCAAGCTGTTGCCTATGAATATGAGCCGCACGCCACCAGACATGTCTAATTAAATCACTGCAGTGATGGCGTACCTGCTCATATGTCCGGTTATGCATGCCTACGTAATTTACCCGACGAACAAGGTCATGCCACAGTGCAGTACGCTCATGCTGGTGCTGGCTGGCCCTGGAAAAAAGCAGGTTTTAGTGCTGCACCAGGCTGTTCTGAATTTCCTTCTCCTCTGCAGCTGTATACAATGGATTACATTGATGAGCCATAACCCTGGAAGACAATTAAACGATATGTGTGAGCAAGTCATGTGGCACACTTAACATTATGAAGTACAGATATCACTTAACTGCCATATATAGCATCTATCTGTCTATCAAAGGATACACACGTTCAATACCACATATCAGTGCTCAGCCCACAACTGGCTGACAGTGCCTGCCACACTCCATATAACAAACCAGTATACACCAGTATTCAGCACACTGTTTGGGATACAATGCACAACCTCGCCCCGGGGGTATATATCAAGCTAATGCATGAAGGAATATGTCATCCAATGCAATGAATGTAATGTACATTTACAGTATTACCAGTAAACCACCCTAGTCTTTGATGCCATACCCCTACCTAACATATGTGCACTGTTGTTAATATAGCTGGCATACTGCTGTAACAGAGTATACATGTTGCTAGGTACACACACATACCCTGTAACACACATGTGATTGCGGGCATGGTACAGGCATCATTACACACACATCAGACATACATACAACACAGATATATGCCGACACAGATGAGCATTACCTGTGTACCTTATAGTACTGTGTGCCCCTACTTACAGATACCTATGCCTGAGGTATGTAATCTGTGCAGACTACAGGAAACACACAAGACAGTGTTACCAGGGACAGTGAACATACACCATACTGTGCTGTTTAGGCCTACACCTTCAGGTAGTACTACAGTTCATATGTGAGCTGGATTCACCAGCAGTACCACTTACCGAGCATACATGTATTGCTTCAGCCTACAATGGGACATCACAGTCGTACACAAGGAACTACATCACAACATATACCATCCTACTATGTCTGCATCCCAATAACTGACACATCTTTCTCTGGCCTCACACCTAGGACACAAACAACCATGACAGACACAACCTCACACTAAGCTATCACACCTTTACAAACCTTGCACACAGTCACTGTCACACTCATTCCACCTCACATAGCAGGTATTGCACTGAGTACATGTGTCTGTGCATTGTGTCATAGGTAGGTAATACGCTATTGGCCCTAGGACCTACAGCAGCCTAGCTATATGCTACCCTTCCCTTTGACACACATGTAATGTGATTTCACTTACTCCTGTCAACCAGATACACAGAGGTGACTCCCAGTGCATATTACCTATCTATAGAACGATCATCAGGGGTATGTATTACATCTGCTAATGAGAAGCCTTGTTTGTTAATGCTGGGTGGTTTAGTCCAGAGTATGGCATATTTGTGGATAGGAACCTGTACCTCCAGCATGTGCTGTTTAGTGAGGTGACAAGGATTAGGGCCCTAGGTCATGTAGCCCAGAGGGATTGTGAGGTGTTGTCATGGTGGTTGACCGACTGCTATGGGTGTGACATACCTCTGCATGTCCGGCAGTGGTAATCTCTGGGTGGGCGGTATGCAATGCACTCTAGCTGTGGTTTTGTGAGTCAGTCTGCATAGGGCATGTGTTTGAGGACAGTATTACTCTTTGTTAGGTATGTCTGTGGCCTTTCCACTTGTTGTAGTTGTCATGTGAGGTACATACCACATGGGGCATTGTAATGAGTAGAGGGGAACACCGACCTATATTTCCCTAGATGACACACCTTTTGTGATGACACATACCACATAGACAGATTACATGACTACTGTGGCACTGTGATTATCAAAGGGGAGCCTACTGTCCACTTGTGTCCCGTGTACCCTTCTGACACCTTCAGTGTTAGGCAGGCTACCACCTATGTGGCAGTTACTGCGTAAGGTGTTTTGGACTGGGGTATGGCGCTGCAGTATCAACACTGGTGTTCAGTCCATGCCTTGGACAACAGGCACCTGTTGCAGGACATATGACCCTGTGTCTCCCTCTCTCTCTCTCTATATATATATATATATATATATATACACATACATATATACATATCTATACATATCTATGCATATCTATCCATATCTATACATATTTATCCATAACTATACATATCCATACATATATATATATATCTATATATATCTATATTTATCCATATATATCTATATATATCTATATATATCCATAAATATCTATAAATATCTATATTTATCCATATATATCCATATATATCTATATTTATCCATATATATCCATATATATCTATATATATATATATATATATATATATATATATATATATCTACATATATCTATATCTATCTTTATATGTATATATGTATATATCTATATATAGATCTATATATCTATAATTCTATATATATATATATATATATATATATATATATATATATATATATATATATATATATATATATATATATATATATATATACACACACACACACACACACACACATATATATATATATATATATATATATATATATATATATATATATATATATATACATGTATATATACACATACATCTAAACATCCATTGCTGTACATATAGCTGCACATATTGGCACATATACTGCCCACCTTTCATGGTGGGGATGTCAATTATGCAACAGTTGTGAGACATATGGTTATATAATTCTATTGCACAATGTTGTGCAGAATGCATTCTGCTGTCCTCAGGCCGTATAGCTGTAGCAGGCCTCACTGCCTGTAGCTCAGTCCCACAGCATTTAATCACCACATAACATATACAGGCACTGCTTGCTGTCTGCAATGCCACACACTACAACCTACATACATATGTGCACATAGCAGCCTTCAACAACATACATATGTCCAGCCTTCACTAACAGTTGCAGTATGTCCCTTGCCCTATGCAAATGTGCATGTACATATAGATACGGACTGCTGCCACATATGGATGATTCACAGTATGTAGAGTACCCTTCAGACACATCTTTCGGATGTCAGCAAATACATATCTGTTACATACCTTACCTTTGTATTCCTCACCTCCATCTGTTGTAGGTGTTGCATTTTTTTTTTTTGGTTTTGGTTTCCTCTGTGTGTTGCTGTTTGTTTTCAGTGTCTGTCTCCTACTGCCTGTTTGTATCCATCTGTCTGTCTGTCTGTCTCTCTCACTCGTGCTCTCTCTCTCTCTCCCAGTTATTGCAATGATATTATTGCATGTGTGGGCAGCAGATACAGGCTGCTTTTCTAGGTATCTGCACATGTGCATGTGATGGCCTCTGCACCAATTGGTGCCCACCATTTAGTAATTGCATGCAGCCTGCTGTGTGGTAATTGCAGTTCTCACTGTGATTTCAGGACACTGCTATAAAATGATAGGTTAGGTAGGTGTAGCCCTTTCAGTTTTGCAAGGTGGGGACCATGCTTGTTTGCTGTGGACACTGTTGTCTCAGTCAGAAGGTTGGTATATGTCTCATATCTGAAGCTGGGTTGTAGCCAGTGAAATGCATGTTGTACTGAAACCTGACTGTTGCTTCTTCCAGTACACTCTTCAGAGTGTGTAGGTGTACTCACACCTCCTAATGCTAACACTGGATACATGGGAGTATGTACTTTCTTTTCAAATTAGAGAATTAACTGGCATACAACAGTAGTTATTGCAATGTATTCCTATGGCTTTCCTATTTTCCTTTTACATTCACTCATTGTAATGCATGTTATATTTCTTTCAGCACCAAGTTATTGTATGTCTGCTGTGGCTTAGTGGTACGTCATGCAGACTGGTGAGTACAAGGTGTGGGGTTTGAGACTGACAAGGGTATTTTATTTTGCTGCTGAGCAGTAAAAGGGCCTTGTCATACAGAATGACTAAGGCACTTTTAAGCAGTTGTAAGCGAGTTTGCGCGGGTTTGCGTGATGCTTAGTGATGCTAAGCTAAGCTTAGCTTAGCTTATTTTATTTTAACAAAACTAAGCTAAGCTTTTCTTAGCTTATCATATCTTAGCAATCCTAAGATAAGCGCACACATGTGCATACTGGTACAAACCCACTTACTACTGTTTACAAGTGCTCACTCCCGCTAACCCCTGTGCTCATTTCTTTGACAGAAAAATAAATGGGGAGATAGGAATGTGGTGATAAAGGGTGCACAAAGAGGGTAAGATAGTAGAGAAACCAGCTCGGGATTTACAGAATGGGTGTGGAGAAGGTCCATAGCTGCCCATTTCTTTACCAGCAACAGCTGTGCATATGCAATACATTAGGAGGGATATTTGAAACCTTCCACCCCTGAGAGAGGGGTGAGGACAACTAAGTATGTTGTACTACCAATTATGAATATCAGGCACATGCACTGTTTGTGAACTGCTATACTGTCATTAGTACGTTACTCACTTCTGAATAGTTTGTGGTTTGTTTGTGTTGACATTATCACAGTCTGCTCAGGACAACTGGACATATTTCACTACTGTGTCTGCCTACCTACACCCTTGGTTGTGCCTGACTACACGGGTATATAGTACCTTTGGGTAGGGGTGCAGAACTGCAGAGTGCATTATTTATTATCGTGTGATGTTTATCTTGCTGAACATGCAGAGTTGCTGTGTACCTGTAAGTCTATAAAGGCTAGTAATCTGTCTGAGTAACTCAGTGGACATATCCAGATGGTAGACAGAGGTTAGCCTAGTATTCATTGACTGTGCACCACACCAGTCTTTTCAGCACCTGAACAATGGCATTGTCACAGGTGGTTGCTAGCAGTACATGGCTACATCCTTTGATATTTCTGTGTTGTACTCCTGCATAAGGGCATGCTTGTGGAATTCATTCTACAGCTATTCACAGAGTGTGTAACAGCAGACAGGCTGATATGCCTGTGTGTTTCTGACTCTTCCAGGCCTCAGATACTCTCAGGTATATATTTGAACAGCCTCAGGGAAAGGTACATATCAGTGGGATACACCTGTAATATATTTCAGATATTTTGCAGTTGTGACTTTGGGGGATTCTGAGCATATGTATTACTACACCTTTTCTGACGTGCAAGCAGTGTCTACTCTCACTTATTGACATTTATCATTAAGTGGGATTCCCCACCTTTCTGCCTATTGTTACTACATTTCAGAGGGAGTCTGAGGGGCACAGCTAACATTTGTTTGCAAATCAGGGACATCCCTGTAAACCAGTCACAGTTGGGAGGTCTGGCATCTGACCTATTCAAATATGCCAGTGTTTATCCTGCTCTGATACTGTGTAGGGTTTGTAAGGTGCTACTGTAAAATTATTCCCTACTAGCATGGCTGGTTCCCTTTTCACAGTCATGTCATGCAATTCCACAACACTTGCTGGTTAAGGCCCACAGAACATGATTTGTGTTATGCCATTCCTATTCTCCCTTTACATTCACTCATTGTAATGCATGATATATTTCTTTCAGCACCAAGTTATTGTATATCTGCTGTGGTGTAGTGGTACTTCATGCAGACTGGTGAGCCCAAGGTCTTTGGTTTGAGACTGACAGGTGTATTTTATTTTGATGCTGAGCAATACAAGAGCCCTGTCATACAGAGTGACTAAGGCACTTTTAAGCAGTTGTAAGTGGGTTTGCGTGGGTTTGTGTGACACTTAGCGATGCTTAGCTAAGCGCACACAAGCTCACGCTTGCGCACCCCCACTAACTACTGCTTAAAAGTGCTTACTCCCGTTAACCCCCGCGCTAATTTCTTTGAAAGAAAAGAAAATGGGGAGATAGGAAAGTGGTGAAAAAGGGGGCACAAAGAGGGAAAGACAGTAAGGAAACCAGCTGGTATGTGCAGGAAGGGTGTAGGGAAGGCCCATAGCTGCCCATTTCTTTACCAGCAACAGTTGTGCATATGTTCGTAATTAGGTATGACATTTGCAACCTTCCACCCCTGAGAGAGGGGTGAGGACAACAGAGTATGTTGTACTGCCAATTATAATTATCAGTTTACATGTCCGGGGGACATGTGTGAGAAATGGGCAGCTATGTATGGGGCGTAATTTTTTTGTGGGAACAGATTGCCCTTTTTTTTTTTTTTTTCAGGTGAGAGTGGAATGTGAGGTAGGGGATGTAGGTATATTTGGGGAGGTAGGTTGGGGAGGTAAACAGACAAGACAAACAAGACGCATACAGGGGCGGAATTTGACACATGGGGTGGGTGAACACAATTGACGGGGAAGGTTGTTTGGAAATCGCAAGCCCATGAGTTCACAGATGGTAACAGTGGAACTGAGATCCCCACCCATGGGCAGTCACCACTGCACCTTCACAGCCCTGAGGGTGGCTGCGCTGGGTGCTAAGTAGGATGGGCAGGCTCACCCAAGAGATGCGCCACTCTTGCCTCAAGCTGGCGTAGGGGATCAGTGACTGAACGCTGGATCTCCCTAAGCACCACAGCCCGGACCCTTCGAAAGGTGACAAGTGGCCCTTCTCCTCCCATGCTTGCACAGGGGGACGAGCCCCATCCCCTGTAGCACTTCCACCTGAAGGTGGCACAGGACCAATGGAGGAGGGGAGCCCGGGCTGGGCACCAGACCTGCTGGTGCCAGGTGCACTCGCCAGCTGAGGAGGGACAGGTGGGTCCGCTGGGACTGGCCTTCACATACGTTCTTTGATTAGGTGTGTTTAATTACAACATAAGCAAAACAGCATTCCAGATTAGTTGCAACAGCATGCAATAATATTCCCATTAACCCAACACACCAAGGGTACAACAGTTGAACAGCAAACATAACTCATGCATATATTGAACCACAGTGATTATTCCAACAGCATGCAGGGATGTTTGGTAGCAACAGGCCACCATGATTGTGGTGTTTAAACAGGGCACATGTAGCAACGTGAATGCAAATATTTATAGAACAATAGGACATATGTCCTAAGAAATATTTAAGATTACACATACCCATTGAGGTGTGGAATTGCATGGTTTATGCACATACAGTAGGGTGTAGAAAAAACCTCAGTTAACATTTTATAATGACCTTTTAGTCTACACTACATTCCTAGTGACTGCAAGTGTATATCCCCTACCTGTATTATTACACTTGCCACCATACATTAGGTTGTGTCATGGGTTTGGCTAGTTCAATATATGCCTAACCTATATCTGACATACTAACTGTCCAGGATGCAGATGTTACTGCTACATATTTCTTGATTGCATTTATATTTCTTTATCTACATATCTGGGATGTTTTCACATGACATTTTCACTTTGATTTGTACAGAACCCTGCATTTCTTGACACACACTCACATTTCTGGGGAAAATACATGCTACACATGTGCCAGGTTTACTTATTCATGCCAGCCAGTAACCGACTATTGTTTACTGTATATATATTTCACAGCTACTAGCACTTCCATCACCCACTTTATATGGGACTGCATAACTCTGGGTTGCCAGCACTTTTTCAAACAGTACTGTTTGTATAATGCAAGGGTACAACAACATTTCAGACTCTGTGACACAGACACACTCTGGGTTTTAGACCTTTATTAATGTCATTACACACTTTTCCACAGGCTCACTCCTTTATTTGTTTTAACGGTGTATATGGCAGACATGTTCAAGACATATTATACCTTTATTAAAAGGTTAGAACAATCTTATTTCAGGCTCACTCACTTATGTTATATGACAGTGCCTGCAGAGATGTTATTCCAGACATATGTTACATTTCTTAATGGGTTACTACACTCTTTTTCTGCCTCTCTGACGTTTTTATCTGACATTACATGCAGAGGACTTATTCAGGCAATTTTATGGCTGTTTTATTGGACTACAACACTTTCTTTCATGCTCTCTCCCATATTTTATATAACAATACATGCAGAATAATCACTAACCTGCCTGGTGGTGCAGCCTTAGCAGCCTATCAGCATAGGCTTGCTGATTCATAGCATGGTCACCTGTAGCTGTAAAGTAAATGAAGGGATATTGAGACATACCTATCCATTATACATACTCCATTATCAATTCTTACATACTGCATTCCATGGCTACATACTCAGTTGTGGGGCATCCCGCATCCCACAGGCCTCCTGTATCCACTGGTTCAGGCATTCCTGCTTTCGTCTCTTCAGGTCTGCATGGTGGTGACGGACCTGCTCACCAGTCCGAGGAATGCCTGTGGCACTGGTAAGGTCAGTCGCTAACTGGTTCCAAGCCTCTGCCTTGTACTCTGTCCCTTGGAACTGGCCCTGCAGGAGTCTTGTCTCGTGATGGTGGACATGGAGCCAAACCATGTATTTGGACTCCTCGATGCCCCAACGTTGCGCTCTGAAGCGTGTTCCCTCTCCGACACCAGACATTCTAACTGCAGATGTGAGCTACAATCAGTTATGGCATGTATTCCCACCTGTGGAGCTTAAATATGCTGCATTTCCCACACTTTTTTGTGATTGGCCATTTTGTAAAATTCTCGGCTGACTGCAGACCTGCTTAGTAATGGTTAAACTATCATTTGTAAGTATATGAATGTTAACAGTGGATGTTTCCCCTATGTTGTCATGGCTTAGTTGTTCTGTACTTTGCTTCTGATGCACAGAGTCCTCGGTTTGAACCTTGTCATTCTTTTATTTTAATACTGTCTAGACAGGCTAGGGGGTGTGGCTGCATTTAAGCAACTTAGCTCTACGTTGCTCCCAGGTGCCCTACGGTGCCCAGGTTGGCGCGACGCGCACATCCACGCAAACACATTGCATGGGGTAAAGAGCTATTAAACTATGGGCAACTCTGTTTAGCTGGGTAAAGTGCTATTAAACTATGGGGACCTCTGTTTATCTGGGTAAAGCGCTATTAAACTATGGGCACCTCTGTTTAGCTGGGTAAAGCATTGCTTAACGGCAGGCTATTATATATCTGGATCCTTTAAAAATATATATTTTGTTCACTGATACATTGGCCATTTCACTGCTTTTAATAATATTTTCATCATATATATGTCTGGTATTATTTCAAATACTGATTTAAAACATAAATAAGAAGGGTAGTGGGGGGACTCAAACCATGAATGCCTCCTCTTTGTGCATACGCTCTACCATTACGCTATTGCAATTTGGTGTGACTTGTATAAACATTCTCTCTTATGCTCTTCCATGTTGGAATTGCTAACTATAGCTAAGGAATGGGCTCACCCGCGCACACACGCGCAAATACGGGCAGCTATATAGTGGATTTAAAAATAAATAAATAAATATTTCACTTTTTATAACTGTGATGGGGGTTTACAGTGTCAGGGAGTGTGGTGTTGGGTGCAAGTACATTTGAGCGAACTTGCTCTTGTGTGTTGATATTTTGCTTTTACTACACTTGCAGAGGCGTGGACATTTAGACTGCTCGGCAGTCGGACATGCCCCCTGCTTTCATACTCGGTCCGTGTAAGAGTTACGGTTGAGTCTGCGTGACCTCATGAATATTCATGGCACGCTAATGTCATACTGTTCAACTGCAGCCTCCGAGTAAGACTTATTAAGTCTTACACAGAGGATTCATGAATCCAGGGGAATGATTTTAAAGCTGTTTCCTTTCCAGACATTTGACATTAGTAGTTCATGCATGCAGGCTTTACAAATACCAAGCATAAGGCCATTTTTCATCATTCCCTGCAACTGATTCTGAACACTAAAGGGAAAGAATGTTGTGCCTTTGTGGCATCATTCTCTAATAGAACAAATGGGCAAACAGAGCAGCCAGAGAGTGAAGTTACATGATTAGTGTAGGGTCAGACAAAAAAAGGAAGAGGGACAGAGAAAGAGAATGAGAGGCATGATGACATTTTCTCTGGGGTTTTATCACAAGAGAAGGGTTTCCTGACTTCTTTGATCTTCGTTGACAAAGCAGGGCAAAATGGAGTATAGAAACTCAGAAGGGGAAGAGAAGGAGACATGCATTTGCATACAAAATATTTTCCAGATCTAAAGCAAATTAGTTTTTTTACTTACAAATTAGACATTGTGCTTATCCAGAAAGATCATCATGTCTGCATTCCACCATAATGGGAGTCATTATTTTTTTATGTTATGTTTTCGGGATTTGTTAATCTTTGATAGTTCAGAAGTTTATCTTTCTGAGGAGTTACTTTTGGTTTGCTCTTTTGGGGGTATGGCCTTGTTGAATTCTTGGAGTACAGAGTGCTTCTCAGTACATTCAGTGTCATTTCTACTAGTTCCAGTTGCTGTTGCACCCCCATGTGACCTTATTGTTGGACAAGTCTACACAAGTCTACAGTTTATAAAATTAAGCCTCTTTGTGACATCCCCACTCTGGGACAGTAATCAAGGAGCCTGAATCTTCACCACTGACATTGGAGAGGGACGTTAACTTGAAATACAAATGGATACACTCAGTATTTCCAGATGCAGACCTCTTTGCATCAAGCTCAATTTCCCTTAAGTGCACAAAGGAAACACCCTAAATCTGGGATCTGGATTTCTCTATCTGTCTCCCTCCAGGTCTCCAATAAGACTTCCCACTGGAACATCTGTAGGGTTAGGTCCTCAGCTGAATGTCCAAGCCAAGTCCTCTAGCACCCTCTCTGTGAAACCAGTGTTTCATGTCCCTGCCCCAAGTACCTGACACACACACACTCTTTGAGATTACATTTCGATACACACACACACACACACACACACACACACACACACACACACACACACACACCTAGGAAAGGCTGGCACAGATTACTTGCTCTACCAATTTTGCCCAGACTATAAGGTAGATTCACTGTCACCAGTCAGTTACTATAATGCTCTTAAAAGGGTACCCACTTATACTGTGTTAATATTATTACAAATGGTAATGTTGATCAAACATTTTTCAGGAGTGGCCAGAGTTATCACCAAATAAATATATGCAAATACTCTCAAAACTTAAATATTTTCCTAAAAGTACCAGCCACAACAAAAAGTTTAAATATATTTAATAATAAATAATGAACAAGAAAATGCTACATATCTATTTAAGTAAACACTGGAGTTTCAGTCACAGGAAGTATTAAAAATAACATCGATGGAAAGTTTCACACAGTTGTAGAAAAACAGTATTAGCTAGTCTCACTATCTATTCCTGCTTGACTAAAGAATTACTGTTCATACCTACTGAATAGAGCAAGGCAAGATGGATTGGCTGAGTGGTGCTTGTTGTCAGAAACAAGACAGAATGCAGAATGCCGCTGAGACTTCAGTCTCCTCTAATATTAAAACATTATTTCTGTACAGAATTACATAACATACATCTGGTCATCTGACTCTGTTTTCCACACTATCCGCCATCACTAGAAGCTACAAGGGTTTAGCACCTATGTGCTACAATGCACACAGATAGAGCTTTGTTCACATGTGGTGCAGCTACTGGAAGTCATATAACCATAAAAATCAAAAAAAATTTTTCATTCTTCCTACAGGAGCTACCAGCTATTCTCTAGCACAGACATTGTGTCTCTGGCTCCATTCAGAACTGTGGCATAACATATTTATCGGGTAACCCATACAGTAATTTAATTTCAAGAATATTTTGCAAAGTTGGGTGGATTATGATTAACCTCTTCACTTCTAGTATATGCTGTTACAATGTATACATTTAAAGTTACAATAATGCATGTACATTTCTTTTCCTTCCAGCAGAGGACACTGCTGATACATTTTAACACAAGCAAACCTCACAAATACATTTTCAGCACAAGCATCTGTGCAAATCAGTTTGATATAGAAATACCATATAATTATTTACAAAATTCCAGTTAGCTGTGCTGACCTATGTTATACATCCACTGCCCTATTTCTCCTGGGATGGCTAGCAGCACTCCTGTTGTCACACTCTTGAATACAGATGACTAACATGGTGGTTAATTTGATGATCTACTCATACAGAAATGTCTCATCCTTGCTATTCAGTTCATGCTGCGTGGGGCCATGCTTATTTAATTCTTCTTGATCATCCCTTTATTTAGTGGCAACACAACAGATGACTAAAGCTCCTAACTTAATGAACTTATTTTGCCCAGGATACAAATTTGATTCCTTTCACCTTCATTTGCCTATTATTTGACTATGATCAATCCATTTATTGAGATAGTGATCCCATGTTGACCCTGAAAAAGGACAGCTATATCATGTGAGCTTACCCTGTCAACTAACAGGCCCAATAAATAAATACTTTTGATAGTCAAAAGCTTTATTGCTGATTCTCAGTCACCATAGTGGCTTATGAAATTGGGGTCACAATGATTGAAGGAGAGGAGGATGTTCTTCATATGCTAGGCTCATAGACTTCAGTATCTCTCAGATGGGTCAGCTTTGCTGTTTGTAAACCTATGGGCAAAATCAAGCCTTTGGAGATTTGTCAATTGTATCATGACACCAGTAATTAAGGCTGTTAGTTTTTCCCATCTTTCTGGAAACTTAGGTTCATAGGATCCTATTTAGGTACTGCTCAATCAGTATGTAGGCCATGTAAACTATAAGCAATTGGCCATATGGTTTTCTCCCTCTCAAAGATGTAATGTTTTTACTCTTGACATTGTTAAGGTTCCTGTTTGCTTGAAGTGTGATTGAAAGAAAGTTTGAATGTTTATGAGAAAATATCTTTAATCATTTACAAGAAACCAAAATGTGTTATGTGTAGATCTTGTTGAGGTAAACAAGGCAGAAAAGTAAATTAGTAAAGTAAGCTGAATTGAAATTGAGTTGGGGATGGTGTTGATTGGGATGGAATAAAGATTCTGTTTTAAAATACGTCTCCTAACTTAAACATACTCATATAAGTACACTTTATATAACTTGGCTTTTTTTTTTTGTTGGGTTGCTGTGTGAATCTGATGCATCATCGTTTCTCTGTATTTATTTATCTTTATTTTTTTCATGTTGCTATTAGTGGGAAATATTCATGTCAGTAAATTTTTTTTTTTTTTTTTGTTTAAACTGACTTTATGGTTTTTAGTATGTTTTATTTTTTTTATTTTTCTCATTAGTGTGAACCATTAATTTGGCTAAGCACAGAGGAGTATACTGTCAAGTAACTTTGCAAAAAGATCAAAAACAAACAATGACATCAGATTACAGTGGTTACTAACAAAATTAATAAACGTTAAAGAACAGCAAAAAAGAAAAAAAGACATGCAACAATAGCAGATTATAGACTGTGTAATAAATGTATCAGTGTAAGCAATAAATAATTATGCACAGTGTTATGAATAAAAGGAATGTCCAACCAGTCTGTGCAACATATTTACAGGGATTGTAAATATGATAGAATTTTCATAGGTTACAAGTTATGTACTATGCAATCAGTCTACAGACCATTATTCTCAGATGAGATGTTAAACCAAGGTCCCATCTGCATATGTTAGTGTTAGCTCAGGTGGATGTAAAAGATCCCATAGAACCTATTGAAAAGAGTATGGGTCCTTTATTTATATAGGAAAAAACTCTTATTTGCATAATATTTACATGTTTAAAATGTTTACAAATGTATAAATATAGAGATATACAAATCTGTTTACACACATTTATAATTTTGTTTGCAGTCATGCAAAATTGTTATCCCTATTAAAGCCTTGCACATTTTTCTGTAACCACCAACTGAATTTACATAATATTGTTGCTAATCTCCATTTACCATTAAACATAATTTTATCTATTCTTTCATTCCATATAACCCATATAATATAAAATAACTTTTTATTTATTCATTTAGCATATACTTTAGTTCTATTCTTATAATATCCACATTATTCATATCCATGTTTAATTTATCCACTTCTTTTATACCTTTGAAAAATCTTCTTTGCATAGTTGTTGACATATTTTTCTTTTACTCTTTTACATTTCAAAAATGCATGCTCCATAGTTTATTCTTCTTGACAACATAGACATATTCCATCACTTTTCTTTTCAAATGGTATATT
The DNA here is from genome assembly GCF_019279795.1 of Protopterus annectens. Taxonomy (NCBI): domain Eukaryota; kingdom Metazoa; phylum Chordata; order Ceratodontiformes; family Protopteridae; genus Protopterus; species Protopterus annectens. The sequence goes on along the minus strand of NC_056735.1, from coordinate 1,069,771,658 downwards.
TCCTTTTACTGGCAACTTATCTACTATCAGTCTCAAAAAAAAAAAAAAATCTCGACATTCTGCTTTCTGATCACACCATTTGCTTCTTATTTTTATAGCTTTATTTTTTCATCTGTTAGATTTTCCAATGGTTTTACATAGTAAAGTTGTATCATTCCATTCTTATACCATACATTTATATCTTTTTCTATAACATGAATTTTTATTTTCCACAAAAAATATTTTTTTCTTGGTAACATTTTATTTACTCATTTCTCTTTTACTCTTTTTACCATACCCATACTTATACAGTTTTATTAATAATCTCTCATCTTTTTCATTTATCTTCTTTAACACTTTGTACAGATTTAATGAAGACTACTGGGTTAATTAACCCTAAACCTCCATCCTCTTTATTTACATACAAAACTCCTCTTTTTACTGGGTTTAATCTAGAACAGTATATAAGTGAAAAAAATCTGCAATAATTCATTTTCAAATACATTTGGCAGCATAAATACACCTGCTAAGTATGTTATTTTTCCCATCAGTACTGAATTTATCAAATAAGCCTTTATCAGAATGATAATTTATATGCCATTCAGGAATGACAAGTTTGTTGCATTTATGTTCTTGTTTTTCCCCATTGAATTATACTTGCATCTTTATTTCCAAATGTTAAACCTAACACAGAAATTTCATTCATTGCAAAATATATCCCTATCATGTTTAATAGATCCCCTAAGCCTTTAGCTTTCTCTTTATTTAAAGACTTCCATATCACCTCTAGACACTCATTTGTGCAAATTATTACTTCTGCTATCCAAATGTTTTTTTTGCATTTATTATAATGTCTTCTGTATATGTTAACAGAACTGGAATTCATAAACTTCAGGTGTCACATACCCTGCCTCCTTCATTTTATAATTTATTTCTCATGCTATCACATTCATAACTAATGTAAAGAGTATGCAACTCACTGGATATCTTACATCACTTTCCATATATACGTATTTGCTTAACCAGTCATTTACAAGTATTATTACTTTATTACTACTATAAGCTGCATACATAATTTCCTAATGTTCTCATTTATATTATATTCTTTCATTATTATCCATTAGATATAATGCCTAGTTGTGTCAAATGCATTATTAATGTCTCTTATAATGAGTTTTGCTTCTTCTTTTCTATTCATAATATCATCCACAATGTTGCTGTTATTAATACTTCTTGACAACCCTTCCCGATATCTTCCATAATATTTTCCATTTTAGTTTCAAATCTCTTTTGTATTATTTTCATAAAGATCTTATAATCATTATTATTCAGTACTATCAGCCTCCATTTTTAAATGTCTTTTATCTTCCTTCTTCCATATGAATTTAGGTATTCCACTGCATCATTCTTTATATATAAAACCTTCATTTAACCATTCATTCAAAAAAATTTTTTTTGGCAATTCCTTAAATGTTTAGACATTTCATACCCTATTCCATGTGGTCCTGCAGCTGAATCAATATTTACTTATCCTAATACTTTCAATAGCTCATTTAAAGAAATCTGCTTTTCCAGCTCGTTATTTCATTTTTCTGTTAACTTTCTGTGTTTTTTTACTACATTCTTTTTTCTTTAAAAATTTCTTGTACATATTGTACTACACTATTCATTGTATTTACCTGAGTTCTTTCTATTTCTTCTTTTATATTTTTATTTCTATCATTTTACTTCCATCTTCCGTTACTAATCTGCTTCAGTAACTTGATACTTTTTCACTTTTTCCTTGTTAATAATATCTTTGTTTATATAACAATTATTGTATGTTTTCTTTATTTATTTGATTTAATTCTTTTTCTTTGTCAAAGTACTTTCTATCATTATGTTCTAAATCTTTCAATGTATCATTATATGTTCTTTTATATTTTTCATTCTCTATTTTTCTCACATCACATTGCCAGTGTAAACATTTTTTTTTTATATTTTCCTTAAATATCGTTCACCATTCAGACCAATTTTTCTAAAATGTTCTCATAGTAATATGATTTTTCCATAACTGTATTACTTGTGTCTTTCCTTCTTCATTCCATGCTTTCTCATTTCTCATTTAACATTTAATTTCTTTGCCTATGTTTATATATTCCTTGTTTTCTTTTATCTCTAGCCATATTGCAAGATGTTCAGAAAATTATGTTTCAACTATGTCCCCTTTTCCTATATCTAAACCTTTTGAAACTATAAAATAATCTATTTCAGTTCTATATATAGTCCCTTCTGTAAGTCCATTATTTTTTGTTCCAAAGTTTTAACTTAGCACATCTTTCTTTTTGTGCTTGCCTCAAATCACAATTAAAACTTCCTGTTATTATAATATTCATATGTATCACTACATAGTCTAGAATCTGAGGAAATAAGCTTTGCCTTTTTTACAATTAGTATAAGCTTATAATGTTATAATTATATATACTTGTTCTTTCCATTTTAAATCTCCAATGGTTAATCTTTCATTTTTAGTAAAGTTACATCTAATAACTTTATTATATTTCCACAGAATATGGTTCTTCCAGAACATCCTTCATTCCCCAAATTTCAGATTATCTTTCCTGCCCATAGTTTTTCTGTTTTAATTTTTTCTTCATTTGTTAGAAATCTTGTGTCTTCTAATATAATTACATCTATAAATAGTGGACTATCTGCATTTCTAAAGAGGCATTTATAAACTTCATAGATGAAGTCCATTTATGAAGTTTCCAGAGCATTTTTGAATACTAGTGACAATATACATAGTGTGTTACTGGTCAGTAGCAGGTTTTCTTTTTTGGCAGGGTTTGCTATACTTGGGAACTCATTTTTTTCAATGTCAGTACAGACTTGCATATTCAGGTACAATATGGAACTTCAGACCAACTTATGTTTTTCCTTAATACATGAAGATTATACGTCTTAATCTAATTCCAGTTAAGAAGTTGATGTTTTTGTTATGCCTGAAGCTTTGCTGTCTTGACATGTTTGCATTGCAGGAAACTCATTTCTGTCTCTTAAAGTGTATGAATCTCTCTACAAATTGGAACATCTCAAGCATTTCACGGGCGAACTGAGAATATTTATGTTTGGACACTTTTGTGGGCACTTGAATAAAATTAGTGGGATGATTTCTAACTAATATACAAAAAGTCATAACAGTGTCTTCAGTATGTTGTCATCTTGGGATGAATACCAGAGAAGCCAAGCCAGTTCTGCAGAATATGATAGAAAGCTCTCAAGGTTCCTTAAGGATTTTGGAGTGACTTCAGCTTTGCTTCAGACAGGCTAAATAGGGTGGCCACAGGTAGTCAGCATCAGCTTTGATTGTCAGTCATTTGTCATCTAGTTGTTAGGCAATTTTCTGAACTAGGTCTCAAGGACTTAAGGGCACTTCCTCTAGGACTTGTCAGTGATTTCTCCCAGTATTTTAACTGGCATACAACTTATGGTAGACTAGATAGTATCTTCATGGCCATGAACTCATTTGATAGTTCCAGCTCAGTGAGTGAAAGCTCCTTGATTCTGAAATTAGATTTTGAAGGATATTGTGGCCTTAATCTTGAACAATATTGACACCATGGGGCTTGAAGTGGGTATTCAGACCACTTGGGACTCCTGCTGAGTCTGTGAAATTGTTTTCAGAACCATCCAATCTCTGTAGCTTCCTCTCACTACTTTGCTAAGTGATTGGATTTCAGTGTAGTCCTGCTAGAGTCTCTGGGTCTCATTTGAAGAATCCATGGTAGAGGCTACATGATATGTCACTCACCTTTGATAATACAGGATACTTACCTGCATGGTTGAAGTGTTGTTCAGGTGGCCTGCAATGCTCATGGGCACAGGAATGAAGTACACTTTGGAAATAGTTTAAGACAGTTACTTGGGGGTGGGTTGGTGGGTGAGTGTTTCTCATTTCCAGAGCAGCAACTAATTTGGCAGAGCAAAGGAAGCTTAATGCCAAGATTCAAAACATAATGCCCAGACAGAAACTTTATCAGATATGATACACTTTCATTGTTATAAATTGCCCCTTTAGGTATAATGCAGGCTTGTTAGGCAGTATAGGTTGTGGACCACAAATGCTGATATCTTTTTTTCATATGATAGTTCCAGCTCTCTGAGTGAAAGTTTCAAGATCCTGAATTTAGGTTTTGAAGGAGATTATACCCCTAGTCTTGAGCAGCACCTATTAGCCTGATGACATTTTGTATTTGTGTGAAAAACATGTACTTTACTAGGCTCACCATTAGCCAAAAATAATGTATTTATTTATTTATTTATTTATTTATTTACTTACTTACTCACTTACTTACATTTGTTTACTGGGATAGTGTGATTGGGTAGAAGCCCATTTTCAGTGGATGCCCAGGGAGAAAGGCTCCATAACATAATACACAGACATAGAATTAAAGCCAGAATTCACAGTATTAACAAGCAGGTTTTGAATTTAGTACATCATGAGAGTGGAAGCAGATATATAGACAGTCACTAAGTATAATAGACAGAAAGCATTCTTTTTTTTTGTCTTACAACAAGAGAGTAGAAAGATCCATATTTAGTACCTATGAATTTCTGACAGATTAACTACATACATTTTATGAGCATGGTAGTATAGGAACATAATTTAAGCTATTTCTATAGCGACTGCATTATCTCTGTAAGTATAGATTGCTAGAGAGTAGGTAAGTAGGTTATATGTAAGTGAATAATGGAGAATATAGATTGCTAGAGAGGAATAATGGAGAATATACATTGCTAGAGAGTAGTTGAGAAGGTTAGAGATATGTGGAAAATGGAGAGGTACAGGAGTTATTACTAAAAGTACACTTGAGTTACTGTATCCGGGAAGAGAAAGAAAATGGAAAGAATGAGGGAGGAAGGTGGATAGCATTAGCTGGGGCAGATACAAGAGCAGATCCATTTCCTACTGAGGTACTCTTTTAGCAGTTTTTTAAATTGTGGTGGGTTGGTAGTGTTTAGAATATGTTGGGGAATTGTATTCCAGATTTTGGAGATATAATGGGAATAGAGGGAGTCTTCAGCTTTATTGTTGCTTTTGGAAACATTTTGTAATGTTTTATGTGAGGTCAGAGTTGTAGAGTGGTAGCATAAGGTTGAAGCGTTTGCTGTAGGGTGGGGGTCTTGTCTGGTTGGTTGGTATACAGTGCGGTGGACAAAGATGAGTTGGGTGAAGGTTAAGTGTTGGGGGAATTCTAATCATTTAGTTGTTGGAGGGGAGAACAGTGTTGGGACCTGTGAGGGGAGCTTGTGGTGAATTTGGCTATTTTATTGTAGCAGGACTCAAATTTTGTTAGGTCATTTTTACTTATGCTAGTGAGAATGGGAGAGACATAGAGTAGAATAGACAGGAGATGAGCTCTGGCAATGTCTAGTCTGGTTTGGTTGGTAAGGAAGGTCTTAATTTCAGTACAGAGAGCCTAGCTTAATGTGAGTCTTCTTAATGAACTGTGATAGATGTGATAAATTATTTCCTAACATTGTTAAATCAAAACTTCATTAAGTCCCTAGTTCCAGACCACCTATATGATTAAATACATGAGCAGCTTCCACTTGTGGTATCAGGTTTCTTTGAGACACTTGCCATCAAATGTTGCAGAAATTGACCTGTTCACCCTTATAAAAGCAGGAAATGATCACTTTTATTTTAAAGCCTCATTAGAACCCATTGTCTGTAAACAACAACCACACCATATTGGTGTTAACTATAAATCATGAGGATTTAGGATGCAGAGTTGAAACCAAACTTTCCAGGTATCTTTCATGAATATCAGACTGAACCTGTGACTGCTAGTTATGCCTGTGGTAAGACATTACAAATTGTGCAATAGAATTAGAGCCATTGTCTAGTGGGCAGCTCTTTTAGCTGACACCAAGAACGTTTGTCATTTGTTATTGTAAAAATATCTTTTCACAAGGCTTAGGGAGTTTAACTTACCCATTTTTGTGATGGTAGCCTCACAGTCCATTTATGAAATTCTATGGCAGAATTCAAGTCAGGCTCATATATTCTTGGAACCCTGAAGGTTATGCAGAGAGTTAACCTGGGTTGTCCTTTGGTTCTGATTTTCTTTATATTTGCATTGAAACTCTTCGTCCGAGGCATTGAGAACAACCCCTGAAAAAATGTCAACTTTTTTACACTGATGCACTTCCTAGATGCTGAAATAATACTATCTGCTGATGAATTGTGTGATGACCCACCACTGGACCAGTAATCAAGGAGCCTCAATACTCACCACTGGCACCAGTGGGGGATGTACAATGGGAGGAGGACAGGTACCCACACAGTATTTTCAGATGCAACTCTCTGCATCCAGTGCGATTTTCCTTAAGAGCACATAGTGACCACAGTGAGTCAGGGATGGGTTTCTCCCTCTTTTTCCAGGTCCGCAATAATACTCCCCACTGGCACAGCTATAGAGTTGAGATCTCAGCTGAGTGGCCAAGCCAAGACTTCCAGCACCCTCTCTGTCCAACCATTACTTCATGTCCCTGCCCAAGTAGATGACACACACATACTCTTTGTGGTTTGCTTTACACACACACACACACACACACACACACACACACACACACACACACACACACATGCACACATGCACACACACACACACACACACACACACACACACACACACACACACATGCACACACACACACACACACACACACATACCTGGTAAAGGCTGTCATAGGTTTACTAGCTGTGCCCCCTTTTGCCCAGACTATAAGGTAGTTATCACTGCCACCAGATACCATGTTTGGTACACAAAAATGTGGTACATGCAACCAGTGTACATACATTATAAGTACCAAGAAGTTATTATTAGAGGATGCCAACACTACTGAAGTAACATTTCAAAGAGGTAATTGTAGAACATCCCACATAGTATACCTAGCTAAATGTAATGTGCCTGTTTCAAACTGATAGATGCCAACAGGATATATGACCACTATTACTGTATTAAAAGGAGAGAGGAAAAAAATGCTTTATGGAAACATTTAAAAGAGAACAAAAAGTGTGATAGGTTTCTTTTCGGCATTTTGGAGATTATACATCCTAACCCTAGAGGGGGTAGTATAAAGAAAAAATTAGGTGAAAGAGAAGTTAAGTGCAGATAAAACTGAACGCCTCTTTGTATCCTGGTTTAAATGAGAATATTTCTATCAAACCTATATTGGATAATACATAAGGCTTCACAGTGTATTATTACAGTTTAAGTCTGCTACGTATTTTATTATGAGGTAGCATCTTTAGACTTTTCCAACAAGTACACTACAGTTTTTATAACTGAGTAATAATTGATGAGTCAACATTAATGAAAAGTATTAATTGTATATACTAGTATAGATTACACCTAGAAAGGTTACCAATGTATTTACTCATTCGTCAGTTTAAAGCACAGGGCACTTTTTATAATATTTTTATAAATGTTTATTCATGTATTTTATGACTTTAAATATTTTTAATGGGTACACATTTTAATTGCAGTTGATTAATGCTTGTTAACATAATTTAGCAAATGGATTGGCTGCTTGGGACTATATTAACCCAATGAATTAAATGTGAAGTTGTTCTGATGAAGTCTACCTGTGTGTAGATGAAAGCGCTCAACTATTGTCTTCTTACTAAATAAAGTCGATTTTATTCTCAAGTACCTGAGCTTATATGTGCTACTATACCAGGAATAGTGTGGTTGTTCACAGTGATTTATACAGTTGACTGTTCTGGTAGGTTTTGATTTATCAGTTTATTGTGTAGCATGGATTCACTAGACGAGTTACCGTCCTTATTCTCGCCCAGGAGGGACGAGATACACAAGCTTCAATCAGAAATGGCTATCGTAAAAGGTGAACTAACTAGGCTGATTGAGCTTTTCAGCCAAGTAGAACCACGAAGTACAGCTGGATGCGTGATGACATCATCGGAAGGAAGGGAAGGACGTGAGCTTGATGGTGGCAGTCCCAGGTCTAAACGAGAAGGTTAACAGCAGTAGACGAGCCTCTAATGGATCCGTTTCCAGCCACTTGGATATTAATGAAGAAGCTGGTCAACACGCAGTGAATGGATCGGAGGTTGTTTTTGAAGAATTGGGCGCCAAACCGAAAACAATGGTTCCTAAGAAAACGCACGCTATGAGTATGAACATTGGCAATACAGGTACTGTTCCCTCATGTAAAGACTGCAATTTGCACAAACATCACAGTGAACAGAATTTAAATAACTTTTTAATTCAAATGTAGATTTTGGTGCTAATTTTAACTCAGTACATAATTCTAATAGGCGGAATGCGAGTAATGTTGAAAATGGAACTTTGAAGGAAACTATTATGCAGTTTGGTAATAAATTGAAAGTCTTAAAAAGTGTACAGATGGATAATGTGTATTTAAAACAGTGTATTTATGCAAATATTGTCCCTATGGGACTTAGGTTTTTTAAGTACCCATTATGTATTGAGATGAATGATGAGAATATATTGCAATGTACAAATATTTTTGACAACTTTGGATATAGCTTTATGAATTTCATTATTTCTTGCAATGATACAAAAATCTGCTGTTTGTTAATTGAAGTAGAGGAACTAAACAGTAAAATTATTAAAGATTTATTGTATGAAAAATATGAAATGTTATACAATAGTCAATTTTCTTTAGTGGAAAAAGTTATAGACAAACAATACGAAATAAAATGTAGAAAGATGCATAGAGACAGACTACAATATGAAAATAAGGAGGCATATAAGTGGGTCAATTATAATAATAAAAAAGACAATGCTAACAAAGGTAGAAATCAGTATAAAGTTAATAGGGACTACAATTATGAGACAAATGTAAACTATGTGAACAGCAGAAAGGACGAAGGGGATTTTTTAGAAGAAAGAGCAACACGGAAAGTTATAGAAGGGAGGCAGGGCAAGAACCATCACAACTGGAGAGAGGATAAAGGAAGAAACCAGCAAAGAAACAAATGGGGAATGGATCGGAGAAAAGACACAACATATTAAAACACAATGAAGTTCATTACAGTTTAGGTGAATACAACATTTTCAACTATACACACCTAGACATTAAAGAAGAACACTTCCAGTTGTTTACTAAAGGTATGAAATTCGTCCCCAACAAAACTATTAACATAGTTGAACATGTGATAGATTTCAAGAAATATATACGTAAAATTAACCTTAGTGTACTTTTAGAAGGTAAGCAGGACAAGGTGAGGGGTGAATTCAGCAAGAGAAGCACTTATACCCCACCCTTGAACAATACTTTAGCTACATTCGAAAAGTTAGTAATTGACGAACTGTACGAATATGCAAATAAATGTAAAAACAATAAAATGAAGTACAATTTAAGTTACCCTGAGCACAATTTACTTAAGGAATTAAAAATGAATAATAACATACGCATTATGAAACCTGATAAAGGAGGGGGTGTTGTGTTATATGATGGGACAGAATATAGCAACAAAATCAACTGTATATTGCTAAATTCTGGCAATTATGAAATTTCATCCATAAATGAAGTAAATATAGGTTATCGTAAAATTGACTTGTTTTTGGAAGAACTGCTGTTAGATGAAAGAATTGATGCTGACATGTATAACTATCTAAAAATTGAGTTTCCTGTTATTAGTACTATAGTAGGGATACCTAAAGTACACAAAAATGTGAATGATCCCCCATTCCATCTGATTATATCTGGCAATAGGTCTAAAACTTTTCTTTTTGGATCAGTAATAGATAAATGATTAAAGCCTTCATATAAAAAGACAAGACATTTGTTAAAAGACTCATGGGATTTTTAAGGGAGATTAACTCCTAATTTGTACACCACAAATATACATTTAGTCACCATAGATGTGGTAGACCTTTTTTCTAGCATCCCTTTGGATGAGGGGATGAGGAGATTTGGTAACAGTATTGATAAGTACAGTACTTTAGATTGGGACAAGAGGTCACTAGTGATGGAATTCATTGACATTGTGTTAACACACAACTATGTGTATTTTGAAGGTGAATACTACAGACAGAGTAAAGGTGTAGCTATGGGAGCAGCTTGTGCTCCCATATTTGCCAATCTATTTCTATTAGATTGGGAGGTTGAATACATCTTACAAACTGAATGGAAAAGTTATATCAACCTATACACGAGATTTTTGGACGATGTATTTATAATTTGGAATGGGGGAGAGGCAAAACTTAATGAATTTATAAACTATTTAAACACTGGAAGTGACTTCTTGAAATTCACGCACAATATAGACTCCAATTCTATATCATACCTTGACACATGTATTAGTATCGGACATGACAGTTTTAGGTCTAAAATATTCAGAAAAAACACCTTCAGCAACTCATATTTACAATACACTAGCTGCCACCCCTACTCACAAAAAAGAAGTATAATTAAGGGACAATTCATTAGAGCAGCTAGAATGACATCTGATTTTGAAGACCTGTTGGTAGAATTGGACTTTATAGGGGAGATGTTTAGAGTCAGAGGTTACCCAGTCAATATGATTACTGAATTAAAAAATTATGTAGTTAGCAACAGAGATACCCGGTACAAACCTATTTTAGGGTCAACAGTGCAGAATGCACTAATAGGGACAGGGAGTCACAGGAAGAGTAGTGTCAACAATTATTCTCGAGCATGTATCCTATAGTTTGCACCTTAAATACAAGACATAAAGGAAATAGTAGAAAGGAACTGGAATGTGTTGAGAATAGACAACAATATATTTAATATTATAGGAACAAGACCTTCATTCATATACAGGAATGGATTCAATCTGAAAAATGAGTTTGAGCACAAAATAAAGGATGATAAGAGGAAAGATATGCAGATGGGTACACAAAAATGTGGTACATGCAACCAGTGTACATACATTATAAGTACCAAGAAGTTATTATTAGAGGATGCCAACACTACTGAAGTAACATTTCAAAGAGGTAATTGTAGAACATCCCACATAGTATACCTAGCTAAATGTACGAAATGTGCCTGTTTCTATGTAGGCAAAACTGATAGATGCCTTTGAAACAGGATATATGACCACTATTACTGTATTAAAAGGAGACAGGAAAAAAATGCTTTATGGAAACATTTAAAAGAGAACAAAAAGTGTGATAGGTTTCTTTTCGGCATTTTGGAGATTATACATCCTAACCCTAGAGGGGGTAGTATAAAGAAAAAACTAGGTGAAAGAGAAGTAAAGTGGCAGATAAAATTGAACGCCTCTTTGTATCCTGGTTTAAATGAAAATATTTCTATCAAACCTATATTGGATAATACATAAGTATAAGGCTTCACAGTGTATTATTACAGTTTAAGTCTGCTATGTATTTTATTATGAGGTAGCATCTTTAGACTTTTCCAACAAGTACACTACAGTTTTTATAACTGAGTAATAATTGATGAGTCAACATTAATGAAATGTATTAATTGTATATACTAGTATAGATTACACCTAGAAAGGTTACCAATGTATTTACTCATTCATCAGTTTAAAGCACATGGCACTTTAAAGCACTTTAAAACACTTTATAATATTTTTATAAATGTTTATTCATGTATTTTATGACTTTAAATATTTTTAATGGGTACACATTTTAATTGCAGTTGATTAATGCTTGTTAACATAATTTAGCAAATGGATTGGCTGCTTGGGACTATATTAACCCAATGAATTAAATGTGAAGTTGGTCTGATGAAGTCTACCTGTGTGCAGATGAAAGCGCTCAACTATTGTGTTCTTACTAAATAAAGTGGATTTTATTCTCAAGTACCTGTGCTTATACGTGCTACTATACCAGGAATAGTGTGGTTGTTCACAGTGATTTATACAGTTGACTGTTCTGGTACGTTTTGATTTATCAGACTATAAGGTAGTTATCACTGCCACCAGATAACTCCTTATCAGCTACTTAAGGCCTTTAACAAAGGGTGTCCAATCTTACTGTGTAATATTAATATTAATACAAATGGCAGTTTGACCAAGAGCAAGGCTATTAGGAGTTGCCCAAACAGTGTCACCTAATAAATATGCAAGTACTGTCAGAACTTACATGTCTCTAGACAGATCAGCCACAATGAAAGGTTTAAATATATTTAGTAATAAATAATAAATAATACAAGAACAAGAAAATACTCAGTATATACTCACAGTGACATCAGAGGTCAAAACCAAAGCAAATATTTAAAATAACATTGCAGGGCAATCTCAAATAAAATATCTAAACTAAGCTTTGTTATGTTCCTGACTATCTAAGAGAGTTAGTATACCCTAGTTAACTTACTTAAGAGCAAGGCAGATGTGTTGAATGGATCTTCTAGTTGTTGACAGGTCCAAGACAGAATGGAGAATGCTGTATCTCTCTTAGAGACCTCTCAAATGAATATCTCAAATATTAGTACTGGGCTAGCTTGTGGAATGACATCATTTCTGGTCATCTGACTTTTAGCCCCCAGGTCCAAAGCAACCACTGATGGCAGCTGGCAGCATTTAGCATCTACCTGTAAAAATACATAGACAAGGGCTTTTCCTCAGATCTGTGGCAGATGCTGGAAGTCATAAAACAATAAAACGCTTCCAAGACAATGCAGAAAGATTCCTAGAACAGACTGTCTCTAGCTGCCATAAAGTAATTTAATTTCAGCTATTTGTCTGAAGTTTTGCTGGACTAAAGTTAACCTCCTGTGTTCCAATTTCTACTGTTAAAATATATACATTTAAACATTTACAATACGGCATGTACATTTCTGCTCTCTTCTAGTAGGGCACACTGCGGTTACATTTTAAACAGCACTTTACAAAAACCTTTCCAACACACACGTTTGTACCAACTGTTTGATATATACATGATATACAATTCTAATATAGTTGTAACACAAGCATCTTATATAAATCTTAGAAAAATACTTAGACAAGGGATTTTCCTCAGATCTTTGGCAGATGCTGGAAGTCATAACACAATAGAACACTTCCAAGACAATAGAGAAAGTCCCCTAGTACATTCTCTCTCTAGCTACCATAAAGTAATTTAATTTTAGCTGCTTTTCTAAAGTTTTGATAGACTGAAGTAAACCTCATGTGTTCCAGTTTCTACTGTTAAAATACACACATTTAAAAAGATACAATAGAGCATGTACATTTCTGTTCTCTTCAGAAGAGCACACTGTGGTTACATTTTAAACAGCACTTTACATAAACCTTTCCAACACACACTTCTGTACCACCAGTTTGATATAGATGTGATATACAGTTCAAATACAGTTGTAACACAAGTATCTTATATAAATCATTTTGATATACACAAATGACATATAGGTATTTACAATCTTCCAGAAAGCTTTGTTGGCAATATCTCCCTTTGTCACACTTCTATATAAATCATGTTGATATTCACAAATAGGTGCATAGGTTCATACTAGGCTACCTGCCCTAGGACATTTATAAGCCTAGCCAGAATGTGTTTGGCCCATTTTAAATTTATTTTGCTATGCCCTTCTTGAGGTTAGTATACTGTGCCTCTGTCTAGATACCCAGGGTAAACCTATGATCTCCCATCCACTCATCAAGATTCCTCTTGAATAGAGTCAATGAGGGACTCTGCCTAACCTGGACTGGGATTTTATTCCAGAGTGAAGGAGCCTCTCAGCATGTCCTATTTATTTCAGTGCTGAGGTTCAAGTCTCTCAAATGTCCATTAATTCGGGTTGGACATGGCTGAACAGGTGGTATGCCACTGAGTAGAGCTAAATGACATATAATTATTTACAAAATTCCAGACAGCTGTGATGGCAGGACCTCCTTTGTCACAACATGATTTTTTTGTTTTTTTGTTTTGACATAATACTACAGATTCACAAAAAGATAATCTTGGAGCATGCAAGTTAAAAACATTGCTTTGTCCCCATCCACACACTCCGATAACTTCATATTCTAACTATGACTACGAAATCACACAATACAAAGGAAAGGGCCTATTTCCTGACACCTATATATGTTTGTGTGTGTGTGTGTGTGTAGATATGTATGTATATATATATATATATATATATATATATATATATATATATATATATACATTATACTTTATAGTTGGAGCTCTCAGGCTTTGTACTGATTACTCTAAAGTTTATTTGTGATTCTACTGACGCATGAATAAATAAGTAAACTCAAATTTTCTTCTTTTGGAATAATTTGTTATTAATCCTGTTTTAGTTTTGCCAATATGCTATATTTCATGGCCCTTTAACACTTAGGCCCACACTCTTTGACACCAGGTTAATATTTTTTAATTGTAATATTCTGTCAGTAGTATGTTCAAACATATGGGACCAGATTGCAAAAGAGTTTCTCTCAGTGCAAGACTGCCCGAATTCTGAAAGACTTGCTCTAAGACTTACTTTGGTGTAAGGCCTATCTGTAAAAATTTTTACACCGGGGGGGGGGCAGATTCCAAAAGACCTGCTCAATGAAAGTGGTCAATTACACTGAGAGGATGTCTTTTGGAATCAGGCACATAGAGTCTTAACATAAAAGTTAAAGTTGGACTGATTCAAGTGTATTGTATTATTTTGTCTATTCAGTAAGGAAATACTTTAATTATAACAGTGGCATAAATATATGTGTTCTAGTTATAACCAGATAGTTGTGGTTTTAGTTTAAGAGAGAGATATATTACATTTTATGTTTTCTTAATATTGTTTTATTCTTTGGCTGCATTAAAATCTAACTTTGTTATATTTCTGTATGAAAATCAGTGTTGCCATCTAACTCCTATGTGGTCCGTGCATGTTATTTACTATTCATAACATGCTATTGTTAATGAACTATCTTATAACACATATAAGTCCTTTTTCAAATTTATTTTAGCTATAAAACATAATGCCATAGTTGTCCAAGTTGGTCTTAGAGAAGAATATCATGGCTGCCATGTCTTTGTTCTTCTAAGCTATTCAGATGTGTACACATGCTGAAATCCACCACACTTTGTACATAGTAAGCAATCAGTCTAGTATTCATTTGTTAGAAACTATGATGAATTTCATTTGGCATAATATTTTATTTCACCAAGATAAATCAACTGATTACAAATGTGCAGCTTAACTGCCTTCATTAAAGCATAATGATTGATCTTTGGTGCATTCATGTTTTAGAGATTACTTTCAATTTAAAGTAGAGAGAGTGTGTGTGTGTGTGTGTGTGTGTGTGTGTGTGTGTGTGTGTGTGTGTGTGTGTGTGTGTGTGTGTATGTGTCTGCACATTTATTTTTGTCATATATTCTATTTATAATACTTAAGCATGCATCATACTCTCAGAATAGGTGATACAATATAAATACAAAATAGATGAAATAGTATTTGTCTCAACATACTTCTGTTGCTGTATGAAGACTGAGGGGATATTGTCTCCTACAGGAAAAAAGACAAAACCTCTTTTCGTGCCAGTACAAGATGATAAACTGTGATTCCTTTGGCTAATTTCAAGTCAGTGGGTAAAATAATTGTTATCTCAGAAGAATGATGGAAGTTATGTTTTCCAATATATACTTGTAAGGGTGAACGTTTTATTTACTAATGGAAGAGAGGTCAGAAACCTACATTTTGTATTTTACAATTTTTCTGTTATATGGAGCTTCCTCTGTGTTAGAAGGATTATATAAACCACATTAACTTTAAGTTACTTGACTTAGTCTAGTTCCAGTTCTCCATGATGTTCTGAGAAAAACAATGAATGCATTATCTGATTTTGAAACTTAAAATGGTGACTTATTTCAAAATGCACTAAAAGTAACTGAGATGCAAACGTGCCCGAGTATGGATTGTTCAGGAATTGGAAAGGTTAAAATGGAGTTAGTAATGTACATGTAAGAAGTCATCAGATGTGAGGTCATAAAGAAGGAGGAATACCACAATACAAAACTTAGAATATGGCAAGGGAGTATATAGTGAACCAAGGTTAAGTCATCTGACAATTAAGGCAGAATAAGGGGAGGAGACAGTAGACTGATGCAGATTATTACCCCCATACTAATAAAAGGATGAATATGTGACACAGAACTAGAATAAAGGACTCAGAGGAAGAGGGTAACAATCATGAGGGATCTAAATCTGCCAGGACCAGACCAGGAGATTCCAGGATCCAACAAAGATGAGGAGTTGGAGTTGAATGTGGTCTTGGATTAAGAGAAGTTCAGTTAATTGGTGTAAAGCTGTAAAGCATAACAGAATGAAAGAGTATTGCATGTTCTCCTAAACAATGCAGCATGGGCTGTGGGTGCCCAGGTTAAGTCACCATTATCAAACAATAATCATACCACAACCCTTGTTGGAAGGAGATTTTTCTCAAACAATCTGGAAATATATCGCTGATTGATAAGTATATTTCTTGGCATTTTAACCTTTCAGAGTTCTGCATTGTCTTAATTTTGCCTGGCTGAATTATTTTTTTGACTGACTGAATTATTTTATGTATTTTCTGGCATTGTTTTAGGTTTCTCGTCTGTCCTGAAACTGTTTTTCCCCTCCCTCCCATCCTATTCTTGTAGTGTTGTTAAAGTTGGTGGCTTTGCAGTTGCCAACCCCTACTGTAAATTTGATCTGGGACACCCCTCCCAATCAGGTGTTCAGTCTACTTAGTACATAGAGAACATTTGAGAAGGCCAACTAACTTAGATTCTTAACCTTGAATTTTTCTTCTGCTCCTCCTTCCTCTCTCTTTGCACTCTGCTGAATTTATTGCTGCTTGGTAGTAGCCTGATTAAATTGCAACTGTTATTCTAAGCTTTTTTGTTTAAGCACTTGGGCTTCAGACCAGTTGTTTTGTATTAAGAAGGTTTGTGGTCTTCACTGTTGTGGCAGGACAGGTAGCTTACATCCTTCTAAGTTGTGAATTGCTGATTGAAGGCTCAGTGTCTGTTATTCTAAAAGTCTATTAGTTCTGCTTTAAGCACTTGAGCTTCATGCCAGTTATTTTACATTAAGAAGGTTTGTGGGAAGAGAGATTAGATTCTGCCCTTCTGATCTGGGAATTTCTGGTTAAAGGATTATTGCGCCTACTTATTTGAACTGTTTCTTTCTGAAACTGGTGCGCCTTGTTTGCTGTATCATAGACTAGATTCAGGCATGCTGAATCTAGCTTTGTTTGTATAACTTGAGCATTAATCCAGGCCATCTTTTTTGGAGAAAGTTCCCCTGCACCCTAGTGGCAGGAGTGTGCAGTTAGAACTTGTCTGATTGAAAACTGCTGGAACAGGGTTCAGTTTTGAGCTTTTTTACTGGTTAATTGGATAATTTGTTTAAATCAGTTTGCTCATTTTCTATTGTTATATAAAAAATTGCACTTTTTTGTCTGCTTTTACTGTATTTGTGTTTCTTTCTACTTTATTGCATTTATTCTGTTGCATTTATTACTGCTTGTTAGTAGCCTGATTAAATTGTAACTGTTATTCTAAGCCTTTGGTTAAAGCACTTGGGCTTCAGACCAGTTGTTTTACATTAAGAAGGTTTGCGGTCTGCACTGTTGTGGCAGGAGAAGAAGCTTATATCCTTCTAAGTTGGGAGTTGCTGATTGAAGGCTTAGTGTCTGTTATTCTAAAAGTGTATTAGTTCTGGTTTAAGCACTTGGGCTTCAGGCCAGTTATTTTACATTAAGAAGGTGTGGTCTGCACTCTTGTGGGAGGAGAGGGTAGATTCTGCTTTTCTGAGCTGGGAGTTTCTAGTTAAAGGCTTATTGTGCCTGCTTATTTGAACTGTTTCTTTCTGAAATTGGTACGCCTTGTTTGCTATAGCATAGACTAAATTCAGACCTGCTGGATCTACCTTTGTTTGTATAACTTGAACACTAATCCAAACCATCTTTTTTTTGGAGATGGTTCCCCTGCACTGTAGTGGCAGGAGTGTGCAGTTAGAACTTGTCTGATCAAAGACTGCTGAAACGGGGCTCAGTTTTTAGCTTTTTATTGGTTAATTGGTTAATTTGTTTAAAGCAGTTTGCTCATTTGCTACTGTTATATTTTAAAAAAAAATACACTTTATGCATCGACGCTTAACTAGGGTTAAACTATTCTCTGCGCCATAAAGTCTGCTCTTCAAATTTTCCCTTTGAACTAGCCAGTTTATTTAGTTTTAGCACTCAAATTTGTTTCTTTGAGCTCAGCACTTGTTCAGAACTCATTGTAAGCACTAACTAAGCTGCAAATTACTACAGCACTCAACTTTCCTCGCTCATCTAGAGGAAAACAGTTTTTAGTACTTAATAAATAAGCACATATCCAGGCATGTCTAAGGGTCAGCTCACAGTGTTTTCTCCTGCCTACCTGATGAATCTGGGTATCTTAGGGCAATGCAACAAATGCCTCATGTACACAGACAACCCTCTCCTCCTACCACCCAACACTACGACCTGTGAGAGATGCACTTATATAGCCAAACTGGAAGCAAAGCTCTCTTCACCCAAGACTGGACTAGACAGTCAAAAGGAGAAGGTAAACACTTGCACCACACTACACTCATCACATAGACCCTCAAAACCTATACCACCAAAGCACACACATAGAAACACAAAACACACACCTACATTCACGGAGGATCTCAATAAAAATCTGCTCAAGCAACAGAGACCTCCAAAGCAGAAACGCAAGCACCGTCCACCCCCCCAACACAACCCAAATGACACATAGCCCACAAACTCAGTGTGCCACTCAACCACAGATCATAAGGCATAACAACATACAAAACACTCTAGTCATAGGTGACTCTATAGTCAGGCACACTGATGTTCCACTCACAGGCTAAACAAGGTGAAAGTTACTGTCAGCTGCCTGTCAGGTACCAGGATCCGCTATATAATGCACGCACTCAGGTCACTCCACAACAAGTACAAATATGACTCTGTCATTGTCCATGTTAGTGTGAATGACCTGAGATGTACCTCCCTGGACTACATGAAAAGAGACATGGAGGAGCTCTCCAATCCTTTTGCCCAGGCAGGTATGACACTAGCCCCGAGTAGCATCCTGCCATCACCCAGAATGATATCACAGTACAAGGACAAAATAATTAACTTCAACAATTGGCTAAGCTTCTGGTGTCATTCTAAGGGGTTCCACTATCTGTCTGCCTGGGATGACATGATCAACAGGCCACACTGCTTTGCCAGAGATGGCATGCACCTGTCACCCTTGGGATTCCAGATACTGGCTAAGGCTCGTGCCACCCCATATATTGCCTTTTTTAGGCAATGTTCAAATGACAAATTCACCACTGTAACAGGTACAAGCAAGCAAAATCTGAGGGTAATGCTACTCAATGCTAGAAGTCTAAACCTCAAAATGCATTCACTGAGGCACTCCTTAAAATGAGGCATGCCTTAAAATGGAGAACATCGACATCTGTGCAGTGACAGAGACCTGGTTCAAGGACCCAGAGAGCATCCCTGCATTACCAGGCTATAATTAATACCACACCTTTCGGCCACCTAACCTAGACTGAAACACTAAAGGCAGAGCTGTGTTCATATTCACCTCCAGGCTAGTTGCTCAGCATAATGCATCTGAGATTATCCAAGTGCAACTAACTCTGAGCAAGACCATAATCCAAACTGTAACTTGCTACAAATCCCCGCTATGCCCCAGGATTCCCACTCCTCATTTCTTGATAAACTGGAAAATATTAGGGTACAACCTAACACCCTAATAATGGGTGATTTCAACTACCCCACTATTAACTGGGAAATCTACTCATGTACCAACTCTTTTGCTCAACGTTTTCTGGAATTCATAAATTCCAATGCCTTGGCTCAACTTATCCACACCCCCACCTGGGGCAGCAATATCCTAGACCTGGTCATTACCAACATGGGCGACTGATGTTCCACACCAGAGGTCAATTCCTCGTTGGTCAGATCCGACCACAAGCTAATCACCCTAGACATTCACATCCCGCCCCACCCCCATTAGGGAAACCACTGTAGAAATTTCTCCAAAGTCAACTTCACGCTTCTTAAGACAGAAGTGGCAAACTTCATGACACCTATGCAGATGGACAATAGAGGTACGACTGCTGAATCCTACACAAATGCACTTTATAAGCACTTACATGAGTGGATGGATCGTGCTATCCCTAACAGAACCAAGATGCTATCCTCCAAAAAAGAAGCCAGTCTGGTGGTCCCCTGCCATAAACAAACTCTAAAACAGAAGAAAGAAACTGTTGCAAAAAAAGTAAAATCCCATGATTGGATGAACTCCCTGGTCAGCCTCAATAAGAAGCTGAGAAGCTGAGATCCCTCATAAAATCCTCCATAGCTAATTATGAAAACAAAATCTCCACTGATTCTAAAGACATCCACAAAGCATTTTATAGCTATGTCAAGAATCTCAATGGAAACACTCAGATCTGCTCTGAGTTACAGCACAATGGGACTAAATATATAGAACCAACTGATATTGCCAACATCCTGGCAGATAGGCTCAGTGCTAATTTTACCCCCCCCCCTCACCACCTAAAGGGCCCATTTCTATACCGGAAGAATGCAAAGTTCCTGTATTCACGGCTGCACAGGTAAAAACCACACTCTCCAAAGTCAAGAACACAGCATCCATGGGACCTGACAACATCTCAGGCTGTGTTCCACATGAACTACAGAATGAACTGGCACCACACCTAAGCACCATGTTCAGTCATAGCCTCACCTCAGGCTTTGTGCCACTGAATGCAGCACAGCAACAGTTATCCCACCCCACAAAGAGGGAGCCACCATGGACCCCGTGAACTACCGCCCCATTAGCCTAACGAGCCTAGTCCGCAAGGCCATGGAATGTATCATCATGGAATTTATAAACAAAGATATTGGTAATCTCCAAACTCTGGACCCCACCCAGTTCAGGTTTGTAAAAGGCAAATCATGTCTCCTAAACCTGATAGACTTCTTTGAAGCAGTCACCAAAGCCATAGACAAGGTACGGTGGTTCACACAGCCTAGCTAGATCTCGCCGAGGCTTTTGATACCATCCACCACTCTGGAATTATAGATAAACTCACTAAACTAGGTATAAATCCCTATGTCACAAGATGGGTTGCCAACTGGCTCACTGACAGAACCCACACTGTGAAAAAAGCAAACTCCAAATCCAACTTCAGACCAGTGACAAGTGGAGTACCACAGGGTTCAGTCCTGGGTCCTCTCTTGTTTAGTATCTACTTTTCTGAAGTACAGGCTAACACAGAAGGTCTTTGGCTAATGAAGTTTGCAGATGACTCCAAACTAGGAGCCAGAACTGAAACTCCTAATGATGTGGACATCCTACAAAGGGCCTCACTGAGACAGGTGCCTGGTGTCAAAGCCATGGCTTCAAGCTCAATGCCAAAAAGTGCATTGTCATCCCCTTTGTTAAAAACTCTGTACCCATGAGCTACCACATAGGTGGTAGTTTACTTAACACCAAAAGTGTGATAAGAGACCTTGGGACACAGGTGGACAGTAGTCTCTCCTTTGATAATCACATCGCCACAGTACTCAGGAAATCCTTCTGCATGGCACACCTCATCACAAAAGGTTTCTCATCCAAGAAAAAAGAGGTCATTGTTCTCCTCTACTCATCACTCATTAGACCACATTATAGAGTACAATGCCCCTTTTGTTATGTACCTCACAAGACATTTACAACAACTGGAAAGGCCACATAAATACCTTGCAAAGAGGATTACTGGCCTCGAACAGATGCCCTATGCAAACCGTCTCAAAAAAACCCAGCTTTACTCCATCGCATATCGCCTACTCAGAGGCGATCTCTGCCTAACATACAAAGCTATGTCAAACCCAGAGCTGTTGGACATGCTCCACTTAAACAAATCCCAATCCCTCCAAGCTACACACTCTAGGGACCTAAACCTTGTCACCACAATAAACAGAACATGCTGGAGGGATAGATTCCTGTCCCAGAGACTTCCCATACTCTGGAACAAACTACCTATCTATATCAAACAAAGCTCCTCATTAACACTCTTCAAGAAAAATCTTGATGATTGTATGGGAAATAGGAAATTCACCCCAGGGATCATCTCTGTGGCTCTGCTCAACATTGGCACAGGAAAATAATTTTCTTGGGTGGCAAAGGCCAGTGTACCTTTTTGGCTTGGCTTGTATAGGCCCTGGGGCTGATAGCCTAGTACCTACCTATGAACCTATGAAAACATAAGAATGCAAAGACAAAAATGTCGGTGTGGAATTTTATGTGATAGGATTATACTTCCCTGGTGGGACAATAAGGAAAGTTAGGAGATTGTGAACCAATTAAGATAATAAAGAATCTGTAGTACTCAATGAAGGACATGATTATCAGGGTCATGGACAAGGACATGAGGACGAAGGAAAAGGAAAAGAATGCCAGAGTGGCTTGATAAGAAGATGATTGTAACAATTAGGACAAATGATAGAACCATCAGAAGGAATAGAGTGGCAGTGAGCATGGAGGCAGCACAGTGTATGGGGGCTAGTAGAAGTACAACAAAGGTGGTGATGTCAGCAGATCGAAAACCCGGAGTATGTCAGCAAAATGGAACAATAAAGGAAACAAAAACTTTGTTATATCCATGGAAGAGGGACAGGAGGAATAGAACAGACCAGGCTAAATAAAGATGAAATGGAGATGAGAAAAGAATAGAAAAAAAAAATAGACATACTGACTTAATATTTTCCTAAGACTTCTCAAAAGAAAGCAGAGAAAGGGTGCCATGAAATAATGGATGACCATGCAATAATGGGAACAACAGTGGACTGACATAAAGCTACAGATGGTGGGGGAGGGCTGAGAGAGAGAGAGAAAGAAGAACCATCAATCCTTAGGAAAGAAAAGTAACACGATAGATGAGATACTTGACAAAACACTTTGATATCTGGTCAGCATGCTGATCTCTAATAGATATATATATATATATATATATATATATATATATATATATATATATATATATAAAGTAAATGTAGATTGCAAAGCAGTAAATGATAAAGATGAAAAAATCTGAGAAATACAGGCTTGTTAGATTAAAAGCAGCAGAAGGAAAGTATTAATTATGATTCTAGAGGACTTCAATCTTTCAGCTCAAAAAAAAAAAAAAAAAAAAAACATGTTTTGTGACCATAAGGATTTGTCAGTTATCTTAATCCAGTTATGGTCTACCTGAACATTAGCAGGTTCTGTGATTCTGTCCCACACAAGAAGCTGATAAAAAATTAGAGTGAGCTAAGGTTTCATGCAGCAGCAAGTAATTCCATGCCTACATATTTTGTTTTTATGTATTATAGATTATTAGTGATTGCTGTACGATCAAGGGCAGCCACAGTGGTGTAGTGGTTAGCATTGTCACTTCACAGCAAGAGATTCTCTAGTTCAATCCTCAGCTGGGGTGCCTTCTGTGCGGAGTCTGCATATCCCCCCTGTGGTCATGTGGGTCTGCTTCGGTTTCCTCCCGCATCCCAAAGACATGCTGTAGGTGGATTGGATACTCTAAATTGGCCCTAGGCATGAGTGCATGCATGTGTGTGCCGTCTGTGGAAGGTTAGGTACTGGGCTGGCAACTCAACACTGTACAACTCCACTGCCAATCATGAGTGGATAGGTGATTTGCTGTGGCGACCCCTAACTGGGAGAAAAGCCAAAAAGAAGAAGTGATTGCTGTAGGATTAGAAGATAGCAGGCAGTATTCAGTTTTAAGAAAAGGAGCGTTTCTGGCTGTTGGACTCTGAGTAACAGGGGAAAGGAGTTGGGAGATTTTGTAGCAAAGTTTTAGTTAGGGGATTGTCTAACAACATTTTCAGTCTGTTCTGCAAATGACAAGGCAGTGTGAGATGCAATACAGAGATATCTTAATTCAATTAATTTGGGTATTGCATTGTTCATGTTAGCTAAAAATAATGATGGGAGTTTTTTTTTTTTGTTTTTGTGCAGTGGCAAATTACAGTGCTTTATTTATTATGGTTTATTAGCAGTCTGGTGATGTGTATCATTTACAAAGCGTAGTGTAACTGTGTTGCAACATGTGTTGCAGTTCTGAGGTTGAGTTACCAGAATCAGTTAACAGGAATTATCTGCTAACATGACAAAGTACAAGGAGAGCATATTATAGGTCAAGTCATTTATAAACCAGAGAAGGAAGTTGGCCCAGTACTGATTCTTGTGGTACACTCTACCAATATTAAGCTCAGCAGCTTCTTAAAGGGAATGGCAGGCGTATACTCAGAACAGTTTATATTCCAAGTAAAATTTAAATGAGACTAGTATGCTGTTACCAAAATTGAGCTTATTAAATTTATTCAATAGTGGCGCTTGATTTTAAAGATTGCTTTGGTCATGTCTACAAACAAACAAACAAGCCACCTGCCAAAAGAGTATCATTCTTACTACAGTAGTAGCTGCAATGGATGCTGTAAGGATTTCATAACCTTTTGATGGATTTTAGAAAAATGATAAATTTGATGGTTCCTTATAAAGCCACACTTTCACTCAATCACTGTTTTCATTTTACAATTTAAAAGGCATGTTCCTTTTTTTACACAAAATGGTGACTCAATTTCTACAGCTTTATTCAATTTAAAAGGTTAACAAGTCAACCTTTAAGTTATGCTTGATTATTACATCTTTGTAAATTAATTGTATCCTGGATCATCGGTAGCATTTCTGCATACCTCAGATAATCTCCCAGTGTTAGTGACTATACTAAATGGAGAGGGTGTTTACTTGTTGCAAAAAGAAATGTATTAGCTAACATTTTCTAATAAATTTGTACTTTTATTAAACTCATTTATTACTGTTTTATCTCAAAAATAGCATTACCTAAGATAAATCATATAATCTCGGTGCTGGAATTAATGTAGCATAAACATGGCAGCATTTGCCACTTCATTCCTCGCAACCAATAATAAATAATTGTCTATATATGATTCATAATGTATAGCTGTACCTCCAAAAAAAGTTATTATATATAAAGTAATTTTCAAAAAAGATCATGCCAGTGTTCACATATAAAGTGCTAATAGGCTACACATGCTTGCCCCTCAAAAATGCAATAATGGCATTAAAAGGAGGTTTGGGGACTTTCCTCAAAACACCTGTGCAACAGCTCAAAATTCTTTCTACTTGGCTGTTTAAATGTATGGCAGCGGCGTGCAAATGGGATCGGGATGAAAATATAAAAAAAACTGAAATAAGCATTCTAACCAAAATCAATATTTTGCCATTATACTCAATGGCAGGCAGAAGACAACATGGCCAGTGAATAGTGGTTGCTAAGCCGGGAGGTTCAGTGTGGGACCTGTAACTATGCATTAGCAGGCAATCCTATGCAAATGAGGGGAATGATGCTGAATCCCAGATTTCGCCTCAATGCTAGTCAGCACCCAACAGTGTAAGTGCTGAAATAGCTTGGTTCAAGCCTAAGAGTTAGCTGACATCATAGCGGTGTGTGTCAGGCATACTGTAAGCAGATTGGGGCCCTGTGGCTCCAGTTTGCCCTTAGCTTAGCAGAGCTAAGCAAGGGGGTGTGTCTGAGGCTGCCTAGCACTGTTTACATTGCCTAGGTGGGTGTGCGCGCCACGCACTGGGTTTTAAAAAGGTAAACCAGGAAATAGCAGCTTTGTGCACATTTGAGCACTGTGTTTGTGCGGCACGCCCCCGGGCTTAAACATGAAGGCAATAGAAAGGGAAAACAGCAGTAGGAAGGTAATCAAGGAGAACTAGCATAGCTGGCAGGTGAAATGTATCAGAATCAGCCAATTACACAGGCAGCAGCCCAGCCCAGCACACTGCTATAAACTATGAAAACACCTTTTCCTCTGTTTTTCCCACATACTCTACACCACAGGTGTATACAAGCGGGGAAGTTTTAACAAACAAAAACAACAAAATGATAGGGGCTGCAGCAGCTATCATACATCAACATGTGGAACAGGCTGAGGGTGGTGCGGATGAGAATGCTGTCTACCAACCCACAGTAAGGAGACAGAGAAGAGTGTACAGACCCTGGGTAACCTACCAGGGGCTACATGAGCTGGAGAGAGTGGAGTGCTATAGAGTGGACAGGACCTTCTACAGCAAATTGTTGAGCTGTGCCAGCCACACCTGACACACACAACTAACAGAGGGGAACCCATCCCAGTGGATACCAAGGTATGTGTAGGCCTAAGAATACTAGCCACATGTACCTTCCGAAGGCCAACTGGGGATATCATGGAGATCTCACAGGCATCAGCATCCAGGGTATTCCACCAGTTGCTGGATGCCATGTCAACACATGCTGGTGAGCACGTATATTTCCCCAACACCCTTGAGGCGTTGGCCAGGAAATATGCATCTCTTAAACCAAATAGCAGAATGCCCTGAGGTAGAGGGTGCTATAGACGGCATGCACATATGCATCATAGCACCACCTGGTGAGTGGGGTAGGGTCTACATCAACTGCAAGGGCTTCCCCTCCATCAACTGCCAGGTTGTGTGTGATGCCCAGGGCATTATAATGAATGTGTGTGGTGGCTGCCCTGGAAGCTATCACGATTCCCATATCTGGTATCTGATGCAGCTGTACCAGAGATTTGCCTATGGGAACATCCCTTACGGTCACGTAATGGGGGATACTGGTTACGCACTGGAGCTTAGACTGATGACACCCATCAGAAATGCATACACACCCGAACAAGATCTCCAGAATGAGGCACATGCACAGACCAGGATTATAATAGATCATGTGTTTGGGATGCTCAAGTCACGGTTCCAGTGCCTGGACACATCCGGTGGAGCCTTGCAGTACTCACCAGCTACATGTACTCAAATTGTCATTGTATGTGCCATGCTACACAATATGATCCTGTGGGAACAGCTGCAGCAGGAACAGCACGGGGTAGGGCCACACAGCCCCCCACCATTGCCAAGGTCTGCACAGGCACAGAGTGACTCAGAGAAGGAACAACCTGAGCCTGCCACAGTAGGCAGAAGGGGACATGCCCAGTATGCCTTGGCTTTGGCAAAGAGGCAATGCATAGCACATACACTGAGACAGTAGGGATCCAGGGAATGACACCTCTCACTGACTCACACATACAGTAAAAGGGATGCCAAACATGACACTACCTGTGCTCAACCATGTATAGGGAGTGTATTATGTGCATATGACATAGGCAGCCCTCCAGCACCATCCTCAATATTGTCACAGCCACAAGTTAAGTCATTCTTCTTACCAATTGCCGAATGGAGTAGTATGTGCTGTTACTTGTATCTATGATATGTATGTGAGCATGCAAGGGAATCGGGTGGCTGAATGGGATGCCAGCAGATAGAAGACACCTACAGTGGCAGCATGAGATCTGTAACAAATACTGGTGTCATCACAGTAGCCAGTACTACACATGGTGACAAAACCCACTGCAGGAAATGTGCTGGTCCACATGTGTGTCACACACATGCCAGTCAGGGAGGCTCACATACCCAACAACAGTCTCAGCCAGCATGGCAGGTGTAGACAAACACAATCAAAGGTTGTGCTAAGGCCTCTGAATCATGGCTATGGGTACCCCCCCCCCAGGCCTACACATACAGAACAGGGATGTCGGGAGGCATACGCACTGTACTGAATTCAGTACAACTTATTTAGAAGGGGGTAGCTTTTTAAATGTTCACGCTTTACTGCACGATGACGTCAGCTCATCAGGGCAGCCAGTCGCGCTTTACTGCACGATGATGTCAGCTCATCAGGGCAGCCAGTCGGAATGGAGCTCACCGCGCGCATGTATTTCCGGCCGCCGGTTCAAATGCATTTCGAGCGGGAGGATGTATACGTTATGTTGGTCGAGCGGGAGGATGTTGGTCTCACTTCAAGGACGTTCTGTAAAAGGGTCTTGCAACCGAGGGTTGGTGAGTAATAGTGTGTGTGTGTGTGTGTGTGTGTGTGTGTGTGTGTGTGTGTGTGTGTGTGAAAATGCCCCAGGTGGGATGTACTGGTAATTACTCATGGTGGTGTGGTAGGGAATACCTCAGGCTTGAACCCTGTAAGCAGGTGTTAAAGACCTGAATTCCCTACCCACCACCATTTGTAAAAACATTGCAGATTTTTGCCTCATATTTGATCACCTGATCTATTCCTCATATCTGTGGTGTTTAAATATTACAAAGCTTGAAATTTGATGGTGTAGTGGTAGCAACGTAGCATTGATGCCTCACAGCTGTAGGTTCTTGGGTTTGGTTCTTGGCTGGGGTGCCTTCTTTGTGGGGGGGGGGTCTGTATCTTCTCCCTGTGTTTGTGTGGGTTTGCTTTTGTGTCCTCCCATGTTACAAAGACATGTCTGCATTATTTTTTCCTGGGCCTCTGCTGAGAATTGTTTTTTTGTTTGTTCCAAGTCAGACTGTCCTGATTAACAAATTGACAGGCATTTAAATTTCAGACTTCAGGTTTCTGAATGTTTACTTCCTTACATATTTGGTGCAGTGGCAGTATTGTTGCCTCACAGCTATAGGTTTTCTGGTTTGATTCTTGGCTGGGGTGCCTTCTGTCTGGAGTCTGCATCTTATCCCTGTGTTTGTGACATAGTAAAACAACTTTTTATTCTAGCAATAAATATATATTATACCATGATCCCCCCAAAACGTGCACGCTGATTGGCCAGCGTGCCCGTTGTAAATCGAGTTATACTAATGGAAAAAGGTCCGGTCGCCCGGACCTTTTTCCATTAGTATAACTGTTTTTAAACACTGTCTGCTATGTTAAATGGGTTTAACATGCGAGACCTTAAAATAAGCAACGGAGATCTCCGTTGCTTATTTTAAAGCTGTCTCGCCATGTTAAACCCATTTAACATAGCAATGTTAAAAAGCAGAGCAAGATCTCCGTTGCTTTTAGTGTCTTCTATGTTAAATAAGTTTAACATAGCGAGACAGTTAAAATAAGCAACGGAGATGTCCGTTTATTTAAAACTGTCTCGCCATGTTAAACTCATTTAACATAGCGAGACATAAAAAGCAACGGAGATCTTGCTTTCTCCGTTGCTTTTGCAACTCTGATGTACTGCGCAGGCGCAGTACATCAGAACTGCCGCGGATGTCAAGACATCTGCGGAAGGGCAGTAAACAGGCATTATACTATGCCATTATTTAAGAAAAGTAATAGTTTCTTTTCTTAAATAATGTCGTAATATAATAGCAATAACCCACTTCTGGGTGTGGTAATGCTAATTACCCACGGTTGGCTTTGTTTGGTCCCGGCTTAGCCTCGGGACCAAACCACGCCAACTGGTAATTTAGCATTACCCACACCCAGGCGTGGGTTATTGCTATAGTAACACAACCTTTTTATAGCATTTTTTTTAAGTTTATAACTATTTGAAATCTGTCCTTATTTTTGGGACTGTAATACCCTGTTATTGGCTTTGTCCAGGTTTTTTGTGCTAAGGTTGACAGCTATGGCAAGAACTGAATTCACTGAATATGTTTGAGGGCTGTATTCCCTCATTACTGGGTTTGTCCAGGTGTTTTGTGCTAAGAGGTTGACAGCTATGGTGAGAACTGAATTCATTAAATGATAGCCATTTAAGTTTCAGTCTTCCTCTCTTTCACAAAGCAGGTGATTTGGCATAGTGGTATGTTGTTCTGACTATTTTGCACAGTGACCTTGGCAGTAAAATGTATGATGGTAACACAGCATTTTATTCTAGCAGCTTTCCAAGATTATACAAGCAATGTTTAATGTGTTCCTGTTTTTTGCCCTTTTGACCCACCCCAATAAATTTGGCTTTTTCCAGACTTCTCGTGCTGCGAAGTTGAGATGTAGTTGAGTATTGTGTAGATTTTACAAGGAGCTGAGAGCTGCAGGGGAAGAGACGTTTAGTGCTGATTATGTTAAGTCGGCTCACATTGCTAGTAGCACAAAATGTTGTGTACTTGCTTTTAATGCAGAAGGTTGTTGGTTCTACTCCCATAAGGGGTGAATGCTGCTGTACTGAAAGTTAAGACACTAACTATATGAGCCTGTTATCAGTTTGCCATCCATTTCCTATTGCAATATTACTAGCTTATTATTAATGTAATTTAGGCAATTTATTCCTCAGGGGCATCAGGCACTTTATTTTTTGGTGAAGTCATGAAATATAAAGTTGATTGCTAGCAACAACCTCTTCATTAGTTAGATTTATTTAACGTGGACTTATTTAGATGACTTTTTTTACTACTTCAGAGATTGTGCATATTATTTACTGATAATGGTGGACTGTAGAAGTTTGACTAGACTTTTATGATGGAAATGTTCAGAATTGGGCAGTTTTGTTTCATTGTTTACTGGAAAAATGTTCAAAGCAATAGGAAGGTGTATCAAAGAGCACATGTATGTTTCATATGCAAGGGGCCTATGATTTAAAAGCAGCCCAGAATTAATTTTTATCTGCCACGGGTAAAATGTATTTTCTTTGAATGTGGGTTTTAATGTTTCAATGAATGTGAGTTTCAAGGGCAGAGAAGTTTTAATGCCAAGTTTGTTTAGCAGATGTCTTAGTGTTTGTGCTGTAAAATGCAAAATAAAACTTTCAAATGAAGTTCAAATCATCATAGAAGTAAATCAGTATGCACATTAGTGTTTATGGTAAATGGAGTGAAATAGCAAAGTAATGGATCATTGGAATGGCTGCAGGGGGAGGCTCCATTCGACCATGGTTTTGTGAGGGGAAGGGCGGCAAACTTAGACAGCCCCAGCTGAACTATACCTCCCAACTGTCCAGATTTTCAAAGAATGAATAGATTTTTTGCTTTTTATTTTTGGTTTGTTCCTCAGTTTGTGGTTTTCTGGCAAATGATTTAGGAATTAAGTCACTAAATGACACTAGTTTCAGACTTTATAACCTTCAGAAAAATGCATGCTAAAATAAGACCTGTTCTATCAACTGTCTCAGTTTATACAATAGCAATTTTAGTACTGTTTATATGTTCCCTCAATATATTTGGCCTTGTCCAGATTTATTGCATTAACAGGTTGAGAGGTACATGCAAATAAATTGCTTTATAGAATTAGGCATAGCCAAACCTCAACTGTCCCTGATTTTGGCTCAAAATGTTGCTCTTCCCGTAATGATCCCTCCACAAAATAGCAATTTTGGAAGAAAACATAGAGGGTTTACTTTACTTTTATAAATAACTGTAATGATCAGAGTTATACATTACTTTTATTTCAGAAATGCATGTAGATTCTCTAATTTTGTCAACTGCTCTAAGTTAACTGTGCTCATATTAAAATGGTGTCCCTCCTTTGACAGGTTCCCAGCTGTATTGTCTGGCAATTTTATATTTTTGCATCACATTTTTGGTCCGTTTTCATAAAATTGCAGTTTTCTGGCAAATTAGTGGCAAATTGTTAAAGACTGAAGTTAGAAAATAATGCAGACATTTCAGTTTCAGATTTCATACCTTTCAGAAAATTCGTACTGATGCAAGACCTACTACTATTCTATTATCTTTCTAAGTTTATAAGAGCAATATTTAAAAAAAATGTCCTTATTTTTGGGCCTTTGCCTCAGTTTTATTTATGAGTTTGTTGCTGTAAGAGGTTGAGAGGTTGTGTGTGGTAGGTAGTATACCTCTCAACTGTCCACATTTTGCAGAATGTCCAAATTTTTGCCCCATATTTTTGTCTGTTCCTCATAAATTTTGTGATTTTCTAGAAAATCATTGAAGGCTGAAGTTGCTAAATAATGACAGACATTTGAGCTTCAGACTTCATGTCCTTTGGAAAAATTCATACTAGCACAAATCTTGTTATTCTAGCAACTTTCTAAGTTCACGAGAACATTATTTAATATCTGTCCCTGTTTATTTTAGGCTTTGTCCATATTTCTTGCACTAAGAGGGTAGGTAGGTGTGTGTGTGAATGAAACATCCTAGTTAGTGGTAGCAGGTGGTTAGTAATTTACTCAAGCTCAAAACTTGTACCTTAGTTACAGAAAACAAAAGCATAAAGTCTCTACCCCAACTACCATGCTGCATTTTTCAAAGAACTGACATTTCAGGTTAATTTTCAATTCAAGGAACCGAGTTTGAGTGAATTTATATTATATTACTGAAGAGGCATTACAGTGAATGCCTCTTCATCGACACTAAAAGAGCGAACCGTGAATTACGAGAATGGCCGTAGCTTGGCTGGGGAGGGGGGTAGCAGTTTGAGAGCTGTCAGTACAAATTTGAAAATCCTAGCTACACCCCTGATACAGACTACATCAGGTCAGGCAGCAGGATGTTAGTTCTGAAGGGTAAGAAGTCAGAAACTGATATGTAGGTCAATCAAACCTAAGACCTGTAGTACACTGATATGCATCTAGTCAGTACAATAGGTTAGAATACAGAATGAAATGGAGTACCTGACATACAAGTACAGTCATAGTAAATATGTACAAGTGTCAGGTGTGCACCCCAATCCTATGTAGAAATGTAGTAACAGTCAGGTGTGCCCCCCAATCCTATGTAGAAATGTAGTAACAGTCTGGTGTGCCCCCCAATCCTATGTAGAAATGTTGTAACAGTCAGGTGTGCCTCCCCAATCCTATGTAGAAATGTAGTAACAGTCTGGTGTGCCCCCCAATCCTATGTAGAAATGTAGTAACATGTATGTGTAAGTATAATACCAGTGGATGACAGATTACCTGAGGTGGCCAAGGTAACAGGATAGAGTGTAGCATTTGTACAATATGCAGGTATGTGTGTGTTAGGTTGGTGTTTGTTTCATATTGTGTGAGAGTGATCAGTATGTATGCATGGTGAGATTTGTCCTGATGGCCATTGCCCAGTACTGCCAATGACAGGGCCAAGTCCACACAACTGCAGTGCTAAACACAATGCTCCCCAGTATAACAAATTCTAGCATTAAGCCATTGTAAAATATATGGAGGTAATATTTGTCACCATCTGAAAGATGGACATGGCATGACTGTTGGGCCAGATATACAAGCAGTACACAGGGGAAAGTACCCCAGACAGACAGTGTATAATGTACAACCATTAAATGGACACACCCTTGGAATTGTACATACAGGTTTGTAGCACATTATCTGGGCTTGTAGTAGGGAATACCGATGTCGTCTGGCCAAACACTTGCAGACCACAAAGGTCATAAGAATAATGTATTGAGAAACAGCTGGTGTCCCTGCACAACCCAGCATAAGTGGAATGCCCTAAGCATATCTGTGAGTCAGATGCAAGTAGTGCCCATAGCACACATGTACCCAGCTCACCCAACCACCACCCACAGGTACCGATCCAGTCTTATCCCTGCTGTTGGGAATGGGTACAAAATGACCCCCACTGGTGTATGGCAAAAGCGAAAGAATGTAGCATGCAGTGCAGATGTCCTATGCAGGTGTGTCCTTAGCTGTAAACAGCACCCTGCCAGCATCTACACCACTTGATCTATTCTGTCAGAAAGTATTGGCATGAACACCCAGCACACCTACCCTGTCACCCCAGGAGAATATACTGTATTGCAGTCTGGGACTGTAGGACTGACAGAATGCAACTGCCTGCTACAGCTGGCTTGCATCACTACCAAATGGTCTACAGTCCTCTGCCAAAGGTGTGTGTCTCACCTATACTGCCAATGTATGTTAAGTCATGAACACCCAAATAACAACATAACACAGTCCACAGAACCCATATGCAAGGCCATGTGGACAAACCACATTAATATGTCCACCATATCCCACTGCATGGACTGTAGACCAACACCAATACACTGCTGTGATGAGGTGATAACTATAGGAAAAGTATCAGAGAATGTTTGCATAATGTATGGAAGATGATGGAATAATGGGGGGGTGGGAGCATGGGCAGCATAGAATGTGCGGAGTCCAAAACACAGCCATGTGCACATACTATCCCAGGCTGCAAACACAAGAATGGGTGGCTACAAACCTGCTTGTAAACCACAATAGGGGTAATGTCCTGACTTATGACCCCTGCCTTTGGGTAACCTGTGTGAATCTGTACAGCTGTGAGGTATTGCTACAGCAAGATAAGGCCATACCGTCACATCAATGAATGTATAAGTATGGGATCCGCTGCCACCACTGTACCAAGGTGCTGAACCAGTTACACAGACTCAGCAGCAAGTGTCTGCAGCTCCCCCTCCAGAATGGCATTAGTTTCAGGAATATGTAGGCATTTGACCACAATACTGGACACAGCTTCATTCACCCTGTGCTCCCCAGGACATCACTGTGAACAAAAATGTCTAACTGACAGTACTTGATGGCATAAAACATCACAGTGTATAACAGTATACATGTCGGAATATCTCTGCTAATGCCAGGACCATGTAGCAGAAGCAGCACAGACACAATTACCTACAGTACCCACTATCCCTTGCCCAGTTTGACTCCATATTGTCAACTGATCTACAGATATCCTGCAGAAACAGTTTGCTAGCTGTAGGTGTAGAACACTGAAGTCTGCACTGGAGTACAATCTACCCGGAATGGATCCACACATTCAATGCAGAAGTGCATAGTGGGCATGCTCCCACACTTAGAGAAATGAAAGCAATGTCAGACAATAGAATGCTGAAAGGCCATACTGGGCATGCTCACACACTTAAAGAAATGAAGCCCATGTCTGGCAACAACAGTGGACCATACATATCTGACATTTGCAGATGTTAGTGCATACACTCCGCAGTATGCACCAGTCTTGCTTTGCACACACATTGGATATGAATACACACATATATCTAAAACAACACACTAGAATATGCCAAAAGTACACATACATAGATGTGTGGAGGAGAGTAAGACTGACAAAGAGCCTTCCATCATGAGGCCTGTCCCACCCAGCACACAGCCAAATGGCTACAACCACATGATGTGCAAATGTCACTCACCGTAGATATTTGCTCTGGAATCCCTCAGCATTATGAACTCTGTGGTGCTAGTGCTAACTGTGCAATATGACTGTACAGGGCAGTAGTCATCTAGCAGTTGTATACACATACCTGTGGAATATAAACCCGCATGTGCCTGAGTGTGGTGTGTCTACCTGTAGATGAATGGGTTATGGCCCATGCACACACACTGGCCTCCCCATTGCTCTACTATGGCAAGCCTGCTGATGTCAGTCACTTAGAAATACACCTTTGGGGAAGGAGTAGCTCAGTAATCGCTGTGTCGCATCCTATAACTGTGTAATGCTGTAATGTGATAAACTAGTTAGGTAGGAGTTCTAATCCCAGACATGGCAATTGTTTGTGTTAGATCGGGGGCCCCGGGCTTGAAAAATTTTAAAAAAAACCTTTTTCAACCCTTTTGGGTTTTTCCCAAAGATTTTCAAAAGAATAAATTTAGAAAATTTTTCCCTTTTTTAAATTTTGGTTTGTTTTCCTTTTTAAAAGGTTTTTGGTTGGTTTTTTTTCTTGGCAAAAAAAAAAAATTTGGTTTTTTAAGGAAAAATTTTTTTTAATTTTTTAAAAAAACCTAAATGACACTAGTTTCAGACTTTTTAACCTTCAGAAAAATGCATGCTAAAATAACACCTGTTCTATGAACTGTCTCAGTTTATACAATAGCAATTTTAGTACTGTTTATATGTTCCTCAATATATTTGGCCTTGTCCAGATTTATTGCATTAACAGGTTGAGAGGTACATGCAAATAAATTGCTTTATAGAATTAGGCATAGCCAAACCTCAACTGTCCCTGATTTTGGCTCAAAATGTTGCTCTTCCCCTAATGATCCCCTCCACAAAATAGCAATTTTGGAAGAAAACATAGAGGGTTTACTTTACTTTTATAAATAACTGTAATGATCAGAGTTATACATTACTTTTATTTCAGAAATGCATGTAGATTCTCTAATTTTGTCAACTGCTCTAAGTTAACTGTGCTCATATTAAAATGGTGTCCCTCCTTTGACAGGTTCCCAGCTGTATTGTCTGGCAATTTTATATTTTTGCATCACATTTTTGGTCCGCTTTTCATAAAATTGCAGTTTTCTGGCAAATTAGTGGCAAATTGTTAAAGACTGAAGTTAGAAAATAATGCAGACATTTCAGTTTCAGATTTCATACCTTTCAGAAAATTCGTACTGATGCAAGACCTACTACTATTCTATTATCTTTCTAAGTTTATAAGAGCAATATTTAAAAAAATGTCCTTATTTTTGGGCCTTTGCCTCAGTTTTATTTATGAGTTTGTTGCTGTAAGAGGTTGAGAGGTTGTGTGTGGCCCCAGGTAGTATACCTCACCAACTGTCCACATTTTGCAGAATGTCCAAATTTTTGCCCCATATTTTTTGTCTGTTCCTCATAAATTTTGTGATTTTCTAGAAAATCATTGAAGGCTGAAGTTGCTAAATAATGACAGACATTTGAGCTTCAGACTTCATGTCCTTTGGAAAAATTCATACTAGCACAAATCTTGTTATTCTAGCAACTTTCTAAGTTCACGAGAACATTATTTAATATCTGTCCCTGTTTATTTTAGGCTTTGTCCATATTTCTTGCACCAAGAGGTAGGTAGGTGTGTGTGTGTGAATGAAACATCCTAGTTAGTGGTAGCAGGTGGTTAGTAATTTAGTCAAGCTCAAACCTGTACCTTAGTTACAGAAAACAAAGCATAAAGTCTCTACCCCAACTACCATGCTGCATTTTTCAAAGAACTGACATTTCAGGTTAATTTTCAATTCAAGAACCGAGTTTGAGTGAATTTATATTATATTACTGAAGAGGCATTACAGTGAATGCCTCTTCATCGACACTAAAAGAGCGAACCGTGAATTACGAGAATGGCCAGAGTTTCATGGCTGGGGAGGGGGTAGCAGTTTGAGAGCTGTCAGTACAAATTTGAAAATCCTAGCTACAACCCTGATACAGACTACATCAGGTCAGGCAGTGGGATGTTAGTTCTGAAGGGTAAGAAGTCAGAAACTGATTTGTAGGTCAATCAAACCTAAGACCTGTAGTACACTGATATGCCTCTAGTAAGTACAATAGGTTAGAATACAGAATGAAATGGAGTACCTGACATACAAGTACAGTCATAGTAAATGTGTACAAGTGTCAGGTGTGCCCCCCAATCCTATGTAGAAATGTAGTAACAGTCAGGTGTGCCCCCCAATCCTATGTAGAAATGTAGTAACAGTCTGGTGTGCCCCCCAATCCTATGTAGAAATGTAGTAACAGTCAGGTGTGCCCCCCCAATCCAATGTAGACATGTAGTAACAGTCAGGTGTGCCCCCCAATCCTATGTAGAAATGTAGTAATATGTATGTGTAAGTATAATACCAGTGGATGACAGATTACCTGAGGTGGTCAAGGTAACAGGATAGAGTGTAGCATTTGTATAATATGCAGGTATGTGTGTGTTAGGTTGGTGTGTGTTTCATATTGTGTGAGAGTGATCAGTATGTATGCATGGTGAGATTTGTCCTGATGGCCATTGCCCAGTACTGCCAATGACAGGGCCAAGTCCACACAACTGCAGTGCTAAACACAATGCTCCCCAGTATAACAAATTCTAGCATTAAGCCATTGTAAAATATATGGAGGTAATATTTGTCACCATCTGAAAGATGGACATGGCATGACTGTTGGGCCAGACATACAAGCAGTACACAGGGGAAAGTACCCCAGACAGGCAGTGTATAATGTGCAACCATTAAATGGACACACCCTTGGAATTGTACATACAGGTTTGTAGCACATTATCTGGGCTTGTAGTAGGGAATACCGATGTTGTCTGGCCAAACACTTGCAGACCACAAAGGTCATAAGAATAATGTATTGAGAAACAGCTGGTGTCCCTGCACAACCCAGCATAAGTGGAATGCCCCAAGCATATCTGTGAGTCAGATGCAAGTAGTGTCCATAGCACACACATGTGTACCCAGCTCACCCAACCACCACCCACAGGTACCGATCCAGTCTTATCCCTGCTGTTGGGAATGGTACAAATGACCCCACTGGTGTATGGCAAAAGTTTAAAGAATGTAGCATGCAGTGCAGATGTCCTATGCAGGTGTGTCCTTAGCTGTAAACAGCACCCTGCCAGCATCTACACCACTGATCTATTCTGTCAGAAAGTATTGGCATGAACACCCAGCACACCTACCCTGTCACCCCAGGGAATATACTGTATTGCAGTTCAATCTGGGACTGTAGGACTGACAGAATGCAACTGCCTGCTACAGCTGGCTTGCATCACTACCAAATGGTCTACAGTCCTCTGCCAAAGGTGTGTGTCTCACCTATACTGCCAATGTATGTTAAGTCATCAACACCCAAATAACAACATAACACAGTCCACAGAACCTATATGCAAGGCCATGTGGACAAACCACATTAATATGTCCACCATATCCCACTGCATAGACTGTAGACCAACACCAATACACTGCTGTGATGAGGTGATAACTATAGGAAAAGTATCAGAGAATGTTTGCATAATGTATGGAAGATGATGGAATAATGGGGGGTGGGAGCATGGGCAGCATAGAATGTAAGAAGTCCAAAACACAGCCATGTGCACATACTATCCATGGCTGCAAACACAAAAATGGGTGGCACAAACCTGCTTGTAAAACCACAATAGGGGTAATGTCCTGACTTATGATCCCTGCCTTTGGGTAACCTGTGTGAATCTGTACAGTTGTGAGGTATTGCTACAGCAGGATAAGGCCATACCGTCACATCAATGAATGTATAAGTATGGGATCCGCTGCCACCACTGTACCAAGGTGCTGAACCAGTTACACAGACTCAGCAGCAAGTGTCTGCAGCTCCCCCTCCAGAATGGCATTAGTTTCAGGAATATGTAGGCA
This sequence comes from Protopterus annectens, assembly GCF_019279795.1. Classification (NCBI taxonomy): domain Eukaryota; kingdom Metazoa; phylum Chordata; order Ceratodontiformes; family Protopteridae; genus Protopterus; species Protopterus annectens. The sequence goes on along the minus strand of NC_056735.1, from coordinate 1,069,732,807 downwards.
TTTGACTACAATACTGGACACAGCTTCATTCACCCTGTGTTCCCCAGGACATCACTGTGAGCAAAAATGTCTAACTGACAGTACTTGATGGCATAAAACATCACAGTGTATAACAGTACACATGTTGGAATATCTCTGCTAACACCAGGACCATGTAGCAGAAGCAGCACAGACACAATTACTCTAGGTACCCACTCATCCTTGCCCAGTTTGACTCCATATTGTCAACTGATCTACAGATATCCTGCAGAAACAGTTTGCTAGCTGTAGGTGTAGAACACTGAAGTCTGCACTGGAGTACAATCTACCTGGAATGGATCCACACATTCAATGCAGAAGTGCATAGTGGGCATGCTCCCACACTTAGAGAAATGAAAGCAATGTCAGACAATAGAATGCTGAAAGGCCATACTGGGCATGCTCACACACTTAAAGAAATAAAGCCCATGTCTGGCAACAACAGTGGACCATACATATCTGACATTTGCAGATGTTAGTGCATACACTCCGCAGTATGCACCAGTCTTGCTTTGCACACACATTGGATATGAATACATATATCTAAGAACAACACACTAGAATATGCCAAAAGTACACATACATAGATGTGTGGAGGAGAGTAAGACTGACACAGAGCCTTCCATCATGAGGCCTGTCCTACCCAGCACACAGCCAAATAGCTACAACCACATGATGTGCAAAATGTCACTCACTGCAGATATTTGCTCTAGAATCCCTCAGCATTATGGACTCTGTGGTGCTAGTGCTAACTGTGCAATATGACTGTACAGGGCAGTAGTCATCTAGCAGTTGTATACACATACCTGTGGAATATAAACCCGCATGTGCCTGAGTGTGGTGTGTCTACCTGTAGATGAATGGGTTATGGCCCATGCACACACACTGGCCTCCCCATTGCTCTACTATGGCAAGCCTGCTGATGTCAGTCACTTAGAAATACACCTTTGGGGAAGGAGTAGCTCAGTAATCGCTGTGTCGCATCCTATAACTGTGTAATGCTGTAATGTGATAAACTAGTTAGGTAGGAGTTCTAATCCCAGACATGGCAATTGTTTGTGTGTCTGTGTAGGAATCGATGCCATTTTAGGCTAGTCACACTCACTACAGTGCAAATGCCCTACTTTGGCAAGCCTGCTGATGTTATTCACTTTGAAATACACCTTTGAGGAAAGAGTAGCCCAGTAATCTCTGTCGCGCTCATAGGTTCATAGGTTCATAGGTTGGTACTAGGCTATCAGCCCTAGGGCCTATACAAGCCTAGCCATAACAATTCCCTGGCTATTTCCCACATTATTTACTTATATTCCTGGACCCCTGTCTAGCAGGGTGACTGACGCATCCCTGGGTGAATTTTTTCTCCCATTCAATCGTCAAGGTTCCTCTTGAAGAGGTCCAAAGAGGCACTCTGCTTGACATGTATGGGCAATCTATTCCAGAGTCTGGGGAGTCTCTGCGGCAGGAACCTATGCCTCCAGCATGTTTTGTTTATTGTGATGACAAGGTTTAGATCCCTGGAGCATGTAGCTCTGAGGGATTGGGATTTCTTTAAGTGTAGCATGTTCACAGCCTTTGGCATGGCCTTGTATGTTAAGCAGAGATCGCCTCTGAGTAGACGATATCCACAGAGTATAGCTGGAGTTTTACATGGTCAGCATAGGGCATCTGCTTTAGGCCTGTGATTCTTTTAGTGAGGTATTTCTGAGGCCTTTCCAGTTGTTGCAGATGTCTTGAGAGGTACATACCAAATGGGGCTTGTATTCTATAATGGGTCTAATGAGGGATGAGTACAGTGGGACAATGACCTCCTTTTTCTGGATGAAAAGCCCTTCATGATGAGGTGTGCCACATAGAAGGATTTCCTGACTGTTGTGGTGATGTGGTTATCGAAGGTGAGACCACTGTCCACCTGTGTCCCTAAGTGTCTTATCACACTTTCTGTGTTTAGTGTACTGCCACCTATATGGTAATTCATGGATACATGTTTTTCCCCAAAGGGGATAACTATACATTTCTTGGCATTGAGCTTGAGCCCATGGCTCTGGCGCCAAGCATCTGTTTCTGTAAGGCCCTTTTGTAGAGTATCCACATCATTTGGGATTCAATAATGGCTCCCAGTTTGCAGTCATCTGCAAACTTTTGTTAGCCAGAGTCCCTTTAGTGTTGACCTGTACTTCAGAGAAGTAGATGCCAAACAAGAGCGGCCCCAGGACTGAACCCTGAGGTACTCCACTTGTCACTTGTCTGGAGCTGGATTTGGAGTCGGCTACTTTTACAGTGTGGGTTCTATCAGTAAGCCATTTAGCAACCCATTGGGTGACATAGGGATTAATGCCCAACTTAGTAAGTGTATCTATGATTCCAGAGTGGGGGTGGTGTCAAAGGCCTTGGCAAGGTCTAGATAGGCTGTGTGGACCACCTTACCCTTGTCCATGGCTCTGGAGACTGATTCAAAGAAGTCAATCAGGTTCAGGAGACAAGATCGCCCTTCACAAACCCAAACTGGGTGGGGTCCAGTGTTTGAAGGTTGCCAATGTCTTTGTTTATAAGTTTCATGATAATACGCTCCATGGCCTTGCAGATAAGGCTTGTCAGACTGATGGGATGGTAGTTTCTGGGATCCAAGGTGGATCCCCTTGTGGATTGGGATAACTGTAGCTCTGCGCCACTCAGTGGGCACGAAACCTGAGGTGAGGCTATGATTAAACATGACACTTAGGTGAGGTGCCAGTTCATATTGTAGTTCATGTAGTACACAGCCCGGGATGTCATCTGGTCCCATGGATGCTGTATTCTTGGCTTTATAGAGTTTTGTACCTGTGTGGCTGTTATTACTGGAATTTGGCAATCTTCCGGTATTGAGATGGGCCATTTAGGGGTGGGTGAAGTTGGCACTGAATCGATCTGCCAGGATATTGGCAATATCCTTTGGATCATTATATTTAATGCCACTCTGTTTTAGCTCAGAGCAGATCTGAGCATTGCCATTTAGATTCTTGACATAGTTATAGAATGCTTTGTGGTTGTCTTTGGAATCTTGGCAATTTTATTTTCGTAACTAGCTTTGGAGGATTTTAGGCATCTCAGTTTCTTACTGAGGCTAGTAAGGAGTTTTTGCATCCTGGGATTTTCCTCTTTCTGCAAAAAGTTTCTTCCTTTTGTTGTAAAGTTTGTTTATGGCAGGGACCACCAGATTGACTTCCTTTGTTTGGAGGAGAGCATCTTGGTTCTATTTGGGATAGCACGATTCATGCATGAGTGGATGTGCATGTGCATTGCCTTAGTGCAGGATTCAGCAGTTGAACTTTCAGTTCCTGTCTGCATGGGTGTTGAAGTTTGTCACTTCTGACTTGAGTAGCATGAAGTTGGCTTTGGAGAAGTTTTATGGTGGTTTTCTTTACTGGGGGTGGGGTGGGATGTGGATGTTAAGGGTGATTAGCTTATGGTCAGACCTGACTAACGAGGGTGACCATAGGTATGGAGCATTGATTTCCCATGTTGGTAATGACCAGGTCTAGGATATTGGAGCCCCTGGTGGGACTATGGATTAGTTGATCCAGGCATTGGAATTTATGAATTCCAAGAACTGTTGCTAAAGGTGTTGGGACATGAGTAGTTTTCCCAGTTAATGGCAGGGTAGTTAAAATCACCCAGTATTAGGGTGTTTGGTCTTCATCTTAATATTTTCCAGTATATTTAGAAAGGTGTAGTGAGAATCTTTTGGGGTATGGTGGGATCTGTAGCAAGCTACAATTTGGATTGCAGTCTTACCTAGTGTTAGTTGCACTTGGAGAATTTCAGACACATTGTGTTGGGCCAACCAGCCTGGTGGTGTGAATATCCTTGGTGAATATTGACACTCCTCCACCTTTAGTGTTTCGTCCTGGTTTGGTGGGTCAAAAGTGTGGTAAGAGTTGTAGCCTGGTATTACAGGGTGCTCTCTGGAGCCTTGAACCAGGTCTCAGTTACTGCACAGATATCGATGTTCTCCATTTTAGGAGTGCCTCGAGAGAGTGCATTTTGAGGTTTAGACTTCTAACATTGAGTAGCATTACCTTCAGATTTTGCATGCTTGTACCTGTTACGGTGGTGGTTTTGTCCTTTGAAGTTTGCCTAAAAAAGGCACTATAGGGTGGCAGAGCCTTAGCCAGTAACCTGAACTCCCAGGGAGACAGGTGCAGACCATCTCTGGCAAAGCATCGTGGTCTGTCAATCATGTCATCCCAGGCAAACAGATACTGGATCCCCTTTGAATGACACCATAAGCTTAGCCAATTGTTGAAGTCAATCATTTATCCTTATATTGTGGTATCATTCTGGGCGAAGGCAGGATGCTACTCAGGGCTAGGGTTCATACCTGCCTGGGCCACATGATCCCAAAGAGCTCTTCCATGTCTCTTTCATGTAGTCCAGGGAGGTATGTCTCTGTCATTCACCCAACATGGACAATGACAGAGTCATATTTGTACTTGTTGTGGAGTGACTTGAGTGCATGCGTTATGTGGCGGATCCTGGCACCCGACAGGCAGCTGACTGTAATTTTCTCCTTATTCAAGCTGGTGAGAGGGACATCAGTGTGCCGGACTATATAGTCACCTATGACTAAAGTGTTAGGTACAAAGTGTTAGGTACATTGTCTTGCCTTAGGGGCTGTTGCTGGGTGGCACACTGGTGTTGTGAACTATGTGACACATTGGTTGTGATTGGTGTTTGTTTGCGTTTCAGCTTCAGAGGTCTTTGTTGCTTGGGCAGGTTACAGTTAAGGGCCTCTGCATATGTGGATTTAGTGTTGCTATATGTGGGTGTTGGTGGTGCGGGTTTAGAAGGGCTATGTGTTGCTTGAGATGTAGTGTGGGTGTTAACCTTCTCCTCTTGACTGTTTAGCACAATCTTGGGTGGAGAGAGCTTTGCTTCCATTTTGGCTATGTAGTGCATCTCTCACAGGTTGTAGTGTTGGGTGGTAGGAGGAGAGGGTTGTCTGTGTACATGAGGCGATTGCTGCATTGCCCCAGTATGCCCAGATTCACCAAGTGGACAGGAGAAATCACCGAAGCTGACCTTGGACATGCTTGGTTTGGGGCTTTTTTTCTTTGTAAAGTATAGGAGCTGTTTCCTTAGCAAGGTACTTTGCAATTATAGGCTGTTTAGTGCCTACTATTAATTTCTCCTTGTTAACAAGGAGAGTTCAGTGTTTGTGAGTTTAAGGCTTCCTAGTGCTTTCCAGCAGGTATTAGAGAAAGTGCTAGTCACAGGGATGCTTAAAGGTAAGATTGAAAAGAATGCACTCTGCAGTGTGCACTAGAGAAGTTAGATGTGAAAGTAGGTAACTTGAGTTTTACCTGTTTAAAAAGTTAAGGTTTAGTGGAGAGTTACTATTTTTAAAACAGCAAGATGGATTGAAAGGGGTGGTCACTTTTGTATTCTGGTACTATGAAATACTGTAGGATGGCCAATAAATTTAAATACTTGAAGGGGTGGGATTTCAAAAATGATGATTTTGTGATTACTCACATAAGCCAGTGAAAATAGAGAGAAATGAGATATATGGTCAGATTAACATAAGAGGCGGGCAACTAGAAAGACAGTGGTATTTAACAAGACAACTTAAATGGGTGGGAGGGCGGGAAAAAAAAAATTCTGCCTGACTCAGAACAGAGAGAGCTGTGGTATCTTTTGAAGTTTTAATATGCTGTTAAAACAGAATGCAAACAAAACACAAAGTAAAGAAAACAAACTACAGTATTCAAAATATAGAAAGGCAATACAGCAAACTAACCTTTCCTTCACAGCAAAGTGTAGCAGAGTCTGGATGAGCCTTTCCATAATGCTGTAGTGTGATAAAGTAGTTAGGTAGAAGTTCTACTCCCAGACATGGCAATTGTTTGTGTGTCTGTGTAGGAATCGATGCCATTTTAGGCTAGTCACACTCACTACAGTGCAAATGCCCTACTTTGGCAAGCCTGCTGATGTTATTCACTTTGAAATACACCTTTGAGGAAAGAGTAGCCCAGTAATCTCTGTCACGTGTCCTATAACTCCATAATGCTGTAGTGTGATAAAGTAGTTAGGTAGAAGTTCTACTCCCAGGTGTGACAACTGGGTGTGTCTGTGTAGGGATCAATGCTTTTTAAACAAGTCACATTCACTACAATTCAAATTCCCTAATTTTGCAAGCCTGGTAATGTCATTCACCTTGAAATACACCTTTGGGGAAAGACTAGTCCAATAACCTCTGTGGTGCATCCTAAAACAGTGTAATGCTGTAGTGTGATGTAATAGTTCAGTAGAGGTTCTATTCCCAGACATGGTAAGTGTGGATGTCTGTGTGTGTGTGTTTGTGTAGGGAGCAATGCTTTTGAGGCCATTCACAGTCAATACAACTTCCATTGCCCTTCTTTGGCAAGCCTGCTGATGCCATTCCTTTTGAAATACACTTTTGGGAAAAGACTAGTCCAGTAATCTCCATGGTGCATCCTATAACAACGTAAAGCTGTAGTGTGATTTAATAGTTCGGTAGGTGTTTTATTCCCAGGTGTGGCAAATGTTTGCATGTGTGTGTGTGTGCATTTGTCTGTGTAGGGAGTAATGCTTTTGAGGTCATTCACAGTCACTACAACCTCCATTGCCCTTCTTTGGCAATCCTGCTGATGTCATTCCCTTTGAAATACACCTTTGGGGAAGGTGTAGTCTAGTAATCTCTGTGGTGCATCCTAGAACAGTGTGATGTAGTAGTTCAGTAGGGGTTCTAGTCCCAGATATGGCATGTGTGTTTGTTTGTCTGTGTAGGGAGTATTGCTTTTGAGGCCATTCACAGTCACTACAACCTCCATTGTCCTTCTTTGGCAAGCCTGCTGATGTCATTCCCTTTGAAATACATCTTTGGGGAAAAATCAGTCCAGTAATCTCTGAGGTGCATCCTAGAACAGTGTAATGCTGTAGTGTGATATAGTAGTTCGGTAGAGGTTCTATTCCCAGACATGGCAAGTGTGTTTGTTTGGCAATGCTTTTGAGGCCATTCACAGTCACTACAACCTCCATTGCCCTTTTTTGGCAAACCTGCTGATGTCATTCCCTTTGAAATACACCTTTGGGGAAAGAACAATCCAGTAATCTCTGTGGTGCATCCTAGAACAGTATAATGCTGAAGTGTGATATAGTAGTTTGGTAGGGGTTCCATTCCCAGACATGGCAAGTGTGATGTGTGTGTTTGTTTGTCTGTGAAGGGAGCAATGCTTTTGAGGCTATTCACAGTCATTGCAACCTCCATTGCCCTTCTTTGTCAAACCTGCTGATGACATTCCCTTTGAAATACACCTTTGGTGAAAGAATAGCCCAGTAATCTCTGTGGTGTGTCCTAGAACAGTGTAATGCTGTCGAGTGATATAGTAGTTAGGTAGGGGTTCTATTCCCAGACATGGAACGTGTGGCTGTTTGTCTGTGTGTTTCTTTGTCTGTGTAGGGAGCAATGCTTTTGAGGCCATTCACAGTCACCACAACCTACATTGCCCTTCTTTGGCAAGCCTGCTTATGTCATTTACCTTGAAAAACACCTTTGGGGAAGGAGTAGCCCAGTAATCTCTGTGGCACATCTTATAACTGTGTAATGCTGTAAAATGATAAACTACTTAGGTAGGAGTTCTAATCCCAGACATGGCAAGTGTGTGTGTCTGTGTTTGTCATTTATATCCTGTGGGGAAGTGGCTGTAAGTGTGCAACAACTGGACTCATCGTGGAGCGGTTTTGCAAATTTCTTATATGTTGGGCCTATTATATGTCACAGTGTTCACCTTACAAGGAAAACAGATGTCAAATAGGTGACAGGCTGGGATGCCAATCCATACGCCTACATGTGACATCAAGACCTGGCAAACAAATTAAGCAACCCTTGTATTACCCAGAGAATACTCTCAGCCCATGTCTCATACACAAACAAACTTGCCTAGGCAACAACCACTTTGTTGGTAGTACCCTGCATATTGCCCACATATAGTAAGCATGGAGTGATTGCAGTGGACTACAGAGGGCATGGCACCCTGTCCCATCACTGCAATAGGCACATAATTGCAGACAGTGTGCCTTCACTATGTTCCCCACTGGATGCCTGCAATAACTGTGGTGCCATCAAATGTGACCTACAAAGGACATATCATGCCTTAAACACATGCCCTGTATGGACAGATGCCACTGATACCAGGGAATACTTGTACCATGCTATCAATGTAGGTGCAGTGTCAACTTGGTGTCCATTACCAGTTCCCACCACATGAGGCCAGGACTGGTACATCTGATGATAACAATCTGTGTACACAACATAGACCAGACACCCCAGGTACAGTTCCACATGTCACTGAACATGCATGTGGGACATGTGCACATCCCAGACACCATCCATGTCATGGACTATAGAACACATACATGTCAATCATTTCACAGCACTGGCCACAAACAACAGTAACCCAGGTGACTGGATGGTGAATACAATGCCCACCTGTGTGGGCCAATCCAGACACTACACCCCCTGAGCCACACTGCAGACCATTGTCATGTGGCCTGATACCAAGGTATACCCTTCACCTAGCCTTGTACAGCCTTATGGCACAGTCAACCACTACACACCTGTGAAGCAGTGCACCCATGCATGTCAGTACTGGCACCCTGTATCTGTGTGTGTGGAGTATGATGCTTTTGACCACATTCACACTCACTACAACTCCCATTGGCCTACAGAAGCATGCCGTCTGATATCAGAAATCTTCACATACCCTTTGCCCATATATCATTTGAATAACCCCTGTGGTGCATGTGATACCTGCACATTACTGTACTGTGGCAAACTAGCTAGTTAGGAAGTCTATTCCTGACCCTGCCAACTGTGTCAATGTGTGTGAGTCCGTGAGAGAGTGTGGCTGTGTTGACATTGATACCTGTTCATGTGGACAGGCACGTGTACTACATCTACCTTATCGCTTGTATATCACTGTTGCAGATGTCACTCACCATCAGATATACCTTTGGGCAGCTCCCCAACATGTAAGCTATGTGGCACATGCCATAACTGCATCGATATGTGATAGTAATACATAGTCAGTCAGGTTTTGAAAGCCCGTACTGGTAGGTGTGTGGCACAAATATGCTTTGCTTTTACTCTCCCACCCCCTCCCTGACTTGCTTTGTCTCTGTCTGTCTCTCTCACTCCCTCTCTGGTGGATGTGGAGAAGTACACCTGCTTTGCTTAGGCATCAGCTTGTTTTTTGTAAGTGATGCTCATGATCAGCTGATGACCTCTGCATGAATTGCTGTCCCCGTCTAGCTGATTGCATGTGGAACAGCTGTGATAACATTCTCATAGCCAATTGCATAGAAACACACTCTAATATATAGGAACATCACGTGGCTGTTGGGCCTTATCATTAACTGCGAGCAGGACCTCAATTTGGTGTTTGGCAAACAGCATCACAGATGGTATTGGGATTTACCTCTAACAGCATACACTGTGGATACAGGTCAACAGACAGGAATGGGATGTGCTAGACATGACTACAGAATGTAAGTGTTGCTCTTCTGCATTTGGAGTAATGTCGGTTTTATAGGGTGTGTGTGGATATGGCTGGTCAAAATGATTTAATACCAATCATGACAGTGTTATGTGTTTGAGGAAACTCCCACCTGTAGGGTTATCTGCAGACTGGGCAGTATGTGGAGCCTTATGTTTCTTGTGTTACTCACAGAACACCTACTTTAGAACTGCAGAAGCATAGTCTGAGGATTGCAGTCAGTACATGGTGACAGCCATGAGAGTTACTGACTTCATATTCCTCATAGGACATACGTCACAACAGACCATGGTATGACAGTAAATGTATGGGGTTCTCACAGCAAAATACCAATATTTACCCAGTGTTTGTAGCTCCAGCCACAAGTCTGTCAACCTTTGTACATATGTCATGTAGTAAGAGGTGCATATGTTCTGCACACCATTATTTATTGACATCATACCTGATAACAAGCCAGTCAGATATCAGACTGCTAGACATGTTATGCATAGCAGGGGTTATTTCTGAGGACATGACCTGGGCATACTGCGGTTGTGTATACAGTACTGGGGTCTGTGTACTTATGGTGATTGTCGACAGTATGTGTATTGCGCATATGAACCTTGGGCTGTGCACAGACTGTGGTAGATGCCATTGTTCTTGGTCCTGTTCTATCATATGTTACACACTGCCTCAGTGTATGGTACCCTATCGGCTCACATGTCTGTGGGGCCATACACACACATGTCCCATACAACAGACAGGCATCGGACCACACTGTGTTGTTACCCAGTGTATGTAGGTTTAGTGTGTGAGTGGCATATATGAGGATGGTGTTTATCAGACAGTCCATATAGTATCATATTAAGTTTGTGTACCATATGTGGCTTTGGCTGTGTTCACATTCATTGTGGGTTTGCACTTTCTCACAGGTGTCTGTTACTCTGGCTGTGACATGCATGCAGAACCTGCTATATTTGCAGGTACATGTGTATTCCCCCATACAAAATATAATCCAGTGTTGTGGCAGCCTGCCTGTAGTTTGCACAGTGCTTTGTGACATGCCTAGCAGCTTAGTGTAATTACCCAGTCTGCTGTTATGTCCAGTTATTTGCAAGACATACTGCTGCCAGGCCACCATAACTGTTGTGTATGTCTGACAAAGCAGTAGGATTCTGTGCAGATGTATGTCACTAACTACTGGGTAGTATGTGGCTCTGTGAACTCTGCACCACCGGGTATTATGTGTCAGGACAGACTGGCATCGGTGAATGCATAAACTGTGTGGACATATGTAATCCAGTATTTACATGTGATACCCATGTACATGGCTGTTAACATCCACATTGTAAGGCATGGTCCACATGTCTCGCATGGAGGGGATCTGTGTACACCTCTGAACTGACCACAGAGTGCCAGACTGTCCACATATATTGGTCATATCTGTGCTGTAGTCCACAGGATCATTACTGTGCTAGCAGTGGTACTGTACTATGATGTCCCTAGGATGTCTCTCAGTAGCCAGTGGCATACATGTCAAAAGCAGATGTGACCTCCCACACACAACATGTCTGTTAAGACAACCCCTGTTAAAATAGCAACAGTCTCTCTCTCTATATATATATATATATATATATATATATATATATATATATATATATATATATATATATATATATATATATATATATACCTGCAATACATACATGACATCCCCTTGCACTAAGAGGTTGGGATTATTGGTGCTGAGGTAGGACTCCACTCCATGTTATGGTCACATGGTAAACATATATGTAAATATATATATATATATATATATATATATATATATATATATATATATATATATATATATATATATATATATATATATATATATATATATACATACAAACTCAAATATATACATATACACAGCAATATATGTCTAGACATATACACATATATATATATATATATATATATATATATATATATATATGCACATATAGTTATGATATCTACATATATATTGACATAAATAGGCATAGCTGATTAGATATGTATGCACATATAGTTATAGATATCTACATATATATTAACATAAATAGGTATATCTGTACACATAGGATGTGCATATATATATATATATATATATATATATATATATATATATATATATATATATATATATATATACAGAGAGATCTACAAATGGCCATATATATGATGCACTATACAGATGTGTAGACATACATATGTATGAATATATATGTGTATGTACATGTAGACATATATCTACATATGTATATGTATATATCCATATTCCTGTTATGTGTAAACATCACAGTTGTGTATACCTTCCCAAATGTATCTCACTGTATGTATCTCATATGTGTATATTTAGATATAACAACATATGTTATGCAACAGTAATAGCAAAAACAGGTACTACACAATTGTGAAAGTCAAAGCAATTGTTCAATACTATTCAATATGTGTAGTGACAGATATATTGGAAAAACAACAGCTGTCTTCACAGCTGTCATGGCGTAGTGTTTAGCTGTTGTGACTATAGTGTACATAAGGACTGTGTATTTTGTTGCTGGGCAGAACAAGAGCTGTTGGATACAGAGTGGTTAAGGCAGTTTTGAGCAGCTTTAAGTGCATTTGCATGGGTTTGTGCAAAGCTAAGCGGTGCTAAGATATGGTTAAACATACAGGCGCTTACACCATGTAGGCTTCACTTACCAGTGTGCAAATCTGCTTAGCTGTTATATTCCAGCAATGCTGACACCTGCTAAGCATGACTCAGCCCTGGTAACCAGTGCTCACATCCCAATCTGGTAACATAGCAGGGTAATGACATCTGTAATAAGTGTATGTAATGCCATGCACAATACATGCATCTATGTGCTGTTGTTACAGTAGCAAGGGGTGTGAGTGTCATGTCTGGGACACTCAAGTATATAAGACCTGTACAGCACTGTTATCCATATGAATGTGTTACCTACAAAAGTAGTATCCCAGGTTACATGCTGTCACACTGGCATGTAGTGTATAATGGCAGTACTACTGTTGACAGTGCTTCCCAGGCAAGAGTAGATTGCTAAATGTAGTACTGGCAACAAGCACACCTGCAGGCATAGCTGGACTCTGAGGCCTCACTGTCATGTTCCTGGTGTGTGAGCTGTGTCACAGTATGTATCACCTACTGGATAATGATCTGTCATGTGGAAATTAACTGTAGACTACTGTCTGTACAGCACATGTCAGTGAGGGCTTCCAACATGTAATAATGGCATACATATTGTCAGACATCTATCTGTCGACACAATCATCCTACTGCATAGCTACTTGCCAAGCTGATGTCTGTCAGTCCCTGTACAAATGTGCAGATGGCAGGTATCCAGCTTGGATACGTACAGATAACCTATGCTTGACTGACACTGACAATTCTGTCCAGCTGTATTATAACTGGCACATATAGAAGACAGCACCCTGTATACACCACATGCCACGGGTTCCTCCACTACACTACTACAGTCAACAGAACATGCTTTGGTACAGGTCTCCATCACAGACATTTACCATGTGTTGTAATACATGTTGCATACATGTCAACTGGATCACCTCAGTGGCCATTTGTAGGAGGCACCCAGAGGATTGGCTGATGCATGTCACTCTCACCCTGAGGATCACCACAGTGGTGTCTGTCAATCTGCTGGCACATGACAGGTGGCATGATACCACTGTACACACATCCACTACACTACCCATCTCTACATGGACACTAGCCAGGTACACCCCTATGACCACCTGCAGCGATGCACCCCAGTACTGACACATGTGTATGTGTGCATTACTGAGGATAGCAGTGTCTGTGTGTTAGTAGACCTGTAGTTGGGAATAGCATGACGGCCTTCACAAGTCCTGCAACACCCATTGCCATAGTAAGATGTGGCTGCTGCTGTATTAGACAATACATGTACCCTTTTATGCTCCTCTCCCTAACGGCTACATGAGCCTTGCAGTACCAGCACAACAGTGTTGTACAAATGAGTTGATAGGCATGGGATACCAATTGAGTTCTGACAAGTGTGTGTATGTGTGCATGTCTGTATATCTGTTGGGTACAGCATTCCGAGGCCACATACTCCTATAAAAATACACATTGCCACACAGTAGTATGGATAGTGTTGTTGGTGCCCATAGGTGTGGCATGACAATGCAACACCCTACTATGCCTGTGGCATGTGCATTAGATGCATACTCCTGTAGTACCACTGTTGGGATGAACAATGGGTTGTATCACAGTCATGGGCAATGTGTGATGGTGGGTATGTCAGAGTGTCATCATGGGTTCCAGTGAGTGCAATATCCACTGTGGGATGTGGGTGCTATGTACACTGTAATTACACCATGGTACACCCGAGATATGTCCCATGTACCACTGTATGGTGACCACTGAAGGTGTTCCCTACTGATTATATGAAACAGGTAACACTTTATCTGTGTTACCTTGATGATATACTAATTTTTTGGACAGGGAGTAGGGACGAGATCCATACAGTTGTTGATTTTCTTAATAACACTACCCTATTCTTAAAATTCACCTACACTATACATGGGGAAACCTGCAATTATTTCGATATATTGTTACACAAAAACATGCATGATGTAAGCCTAAATTCGAGTATATATCGCAAGAAAACGTATTCTAATAGTTTCTTGCATTTTCAGAGTTGTCATCCCCACTATATCAAGAAGAACTTGGTCAAAGGCCGAATGATTAGATTATCCAGGCTGATTAGTGAGGATGAATGGCTAAACATTGAGTTGACCAGCTTGACTGCTATGTTTACAGAAAGGGGTTATCCACAAGAAATTTTGTCCAGAGTTAGGAAAGAAATAGAAACTAAGAGAACTACATCTTTTAAACCTATTTTGCATGGGGGTTTAACGAAGGAATTCCAGGAGGGGAATAAGTTGGCTTCGGAGTCCCATGCACAACACAAAAAATGGGCTATGATTTTGCCATATAATGGGCAGGCAGGACAAATTATTAAGGATACTTGGCAAAGTTCTTTTGATAATGATACTATAAGTATTATAGGTAACACCCCAATGTTTACATATAGTAGGGGTAGGAACATTAAAGAACTGATGGAAGCTGAACCTAATATTGAGACATACAAGAGCTCCAAAATGAGTAAATGTGGAGTTTTGTAGTATATGTAAGTTTATCAACAATGGCCCTTATGTGGCAGTTCAAGGCTTTTATAAAACTATTAGGTGTCCTGGATTCTGTAACTGTAATACTAAGATGGTAGCGTACATTGCTACATGTTTGAGCTGTTCTACTTTCTATGTTGGGAAAACAACAAGAAAGTTAAGGCTCAGAATCCTGGAACACCTAAGAGACATCAGGAACAAAAGAACTAACAATGCCTTGTATATGCATAGTCTGAGTTGCCCTAATTTTAAGAGATTTCTGTTTTTTTGTAATAGACATAATTCCATTTAATGACAAAGGAGGTGATTTAAAAGTTTTACTTGAGATGAGGGAGTGCATCTGGCAGTTGAGGCTGGATGCATCTAGACCTCCAGGCATTAATGATCACATCTCAGTCTCTAGCATTTTAAAGTACAAATCTACATTTGTTTGAATAATGTTAAAGTATTATATTATTATTTTTTATTTTTTATTTTTATTTACTAATTTTATGTAAACATGTTTATATATAGATTTTTTAAAATGTTTGCGTTTTAAGTTGAATAACATTTTTTTAGTTATACGTAACTGTGCTTTCCAACAAGCATAGGAGTGATGTTTTACTGTGACTATAATTTACAAATTGTTTTTTGGTAGGGGTTGATTGCCTAGAGGGGTGTGTTTGTAACTAATAGCTTTAAATGCAACAAAGATGAAGAGTTTTTTTACTCTGATGATGCCTGACTATGTATGTGGGTGAAAGCGCTAAGTTATCTGTTCATATATATAGAATTATTATGTGTTTTTTCACTCGTTTAGTCTATTAATGTTTGCAGTGTCTGGGGAGCTGAGCCAGTTTATTTACAAGTTTCTGGTGTTACATTATGTCGGCTGGTAAAAAACAATAAATGCACTTTAAGACCTGTACAGCACTGCATGACAGTACACACACACACACACACACACACACACACACACACACACACACACACACACACACACGCACACACGCACACACACACACATTCCACCTTAATACCTACCTGTCCCTGATTTTACAGACAGTCCCAAGTGTATTCACATAATTTTGCCATCCTGCATCACACTTGGTAGCATACACTCATTAATACCACTCATTAACTTATCATTTCTCTAAATGCCTAGACGAGTGATCACAACACAAGACCTGTTACTCCATTATCTCCTTTACTTGAGTGAAGTAGGTTTTACATGGCCTCACTGCTGTCATCCAGTGTTCTGCCTGTGTATGTCCAGACATAGTGAGCATGGCCCCTATATGATAGGGGCTACTATGTTCACTCCATAATGTCACACACTGGAGTGTCATATGTAAGTATTGCTCAGTACATGCCAGATCTGCTGCTCAATCAACTTATCATGTGGATAATAGTAATATATGGATACAATCCCTGGTGTTGTCTAGTAATTCCCCAATGCAGCTGTTGTGCTGCATACGTGGGTAGTCATTCAGCTCTCTGTTGATTGCAATATTAAGGGTATACCTGGTGTCTACTTTCACTCCCAATGCATGTTGCATGCTACAGACCTTATTATACTATCAGCTGTCCTGTGATTACATATCAGACAAGTATTCCTGGTGTCTCATGTGTCAGTTCATGTCCATGTACTGGATGATCCCAAAGGGAAGTATTGTCGTATGAACAACCCCACAATCACACATGTGCATACATGGACACCCATGCAAACACACACACACACACACACACACACACACACACACACACACACACACACACACACACACACACACACACAGGTGAGGTTTCACAAAGATAGGACACACAGTCCTCCCATTACCCATCTGTCAATATGCATAGCATATGGTACTCAACAGCATGCAGTGCAGCTATAGTCAATCCATGCTAGCAACAGTATACATGAGTGTGATGCATGGGCTGTGTTAGTAGGTGATGCCCCTTCCCCTGGAAAACACTCCACCCATGTACACAGTATTGCTGTGCACCTGTTCTGCACTCTACCATGTACATGCACCAAACCACACAGGTGTACAAACCATTGCTGAATGTGTATAACTGTGTCAGTTATGTCTGCTCTAATGCTCACAGTCCCTATGTGTTTGAGCGATACATACATGGGATGATATGTGGACAGATATCATTTGTGAATGCCTGATGTCTGGTTTACAGATCTCAACATCAACAGTGCATGCATGACCAATCCCATGCTTTTACACTGACAAACATTAGACCTTACCATGGCTATGGGGAGTGTACACACCCTTATTGATATGACGCACTCTTCCTTGATCTGCCATGGGGCCACATCGCCGCATATATTAACAGTACATGAGCCTGATATGTGACATATGTCCTGTACATTCACATGCATGTCTAAAAAATGTGTTAGGTGTGCAGATGCTGACTGCAATGCATACACTCCGTGGGTACATGTGTGTGCACACCCTTATCATGATGGTTTGTTGCACCTATTATGTGTACTACAGCAGTCACTATTCCTGGCAGGGGTATACTAGCATGGGCCATCTGCATTTGCCAGTATATGGTCAGTCTGCTCTACACATGTCCCCCAACTCTGCATGATTGCAAGGTCTACTCATGTGCACATCCCTTAGAGTTCACACACTGCCATCACTATTGCTGTGGAGTTAGGGCTACATCTACCACAGTTCCTGAACCTGACTGTGTGCAGATACAGCCATTCTTAGCATCCTTAGGATCCCTGCTGCGGTGCACTGGTGACACACCCTCCCCACCTTTAGGCTTTTTGCAGATGCTTGACAAGTATGGCCTACACATGTGTGTCAGTTTGCATTGTCCCATACACTGAACACCACATGTAACATCCTAGTCCCAGCTAATAATTTGGACCACAGTATTATGTTATGCCATGGTGTAGATCTGTAATAGTTGCCATTGTAATACTGGTATATACACTGTTATTGCACTGTATAATGGTGATGTTTCACACATGTCCCTTCTGTAGGCCATGTGTCCCACCATTATGTTCATCCCTGTGGACACATTTCGCACTGACAGGATGTTAGTTATCTCGCAGGTGTCTGACATACCCTTCAGATACCCCATCATGGTCACCACTGTGATGCAGTGCATTTAACAGCAACAATATGTGAACATGTATGACATGCATTATGGGTAGGTGTGTTAGATGTGTGCATGGAATATACCATAGCCATTACATGCCCGGTGTATTGATAAGCATGAACATAAACCATACTCAGCAGCTACAGGTTGCTGCCTTGGTGGTATACCAGGGGGACCTACTTAAGAGTGTGAGAGATGTGATGTCAGTGGCCACAGCTGTAGCATTGCTACAGGGTGGGTGCAGCATTACAGCACATAAACAGTACAAGTCCACAATACTACCACTTATGCACATCTGTTTATTACTACTATGGAGCAACAGACTATATATATGACATCTCACATATGCATGAGCTACCTGTACAGATGCAGATGCATATGCAACAGTGGTCTACTGATGTGCCCTGTGGCCTTACCTGCACGCTCCTCAGCCAGTGTGTGGGTAGTACCCACCTCCACAATGGTTTCTGCCAGTTGTTGGGTGTGCGGGTGGGCAGGTGCCATGAGGCTGGCCAGGAGCTCCTCAAAACATGCCAGGGGGGATGGATGGCATGAGCCCCCCTGTTGCCAGGTGATCCCCTGGACTGCTGCAGCATGCCAACGGGCATTGAGAAACAGGTCTGTACGATGATGCTAGACCTGCTCATAACTGTAGTTATGCAGGCCGACATCATTGACCCAGTAGACTAGATCATTCCACAGGGTGGTCCACTAATGCTGCTCATGGGTAGCCTTGCCAAACAGAACTGAATAGTGCTGTATAAGGTGGTGCAAGATTACCTTATTTTCCACAGCTGAAATGCCAGGTAAACGGTTGTGTGACATCTTGCCTGAAAGACATAAAGATGGAAACAGGTTTGAGCAACTCATACAGCAAGGTTACCACAGGTCTTAATACACATCTCTGTCTCCCCTCCACCATATCAGCGACAAAAAACTGTTCACACAACTCAATGGGTATAGCTACAGCTTACCTACCATTGGGACATATATTGTATTGTACCACAGTTTGTGCTATGTATTTGTAGCCAGTTTCCCTGTGTGGACACTATCATTGCTGGCCTATTACAGACTATTTCACCTGCATACCATTGTCAGGGCCACTATAGTTCCATATATGCATGTGGTATGCTTGCTATGTGATTGCTGCACATCTGTCATTCTGTGTTATTGGGGATATCTATACATGTTGTTGGACATGTTCCGGGATTGTGCGGACTATCACTACGCACATATGTCCTATAATAGTGACACAATAGCATATTTAGGGAATAGTTGCCAGCAGAACCCCCTCTTCCACCTTATCTGGCCATGTTACCAGGCCACATCACATGTGGGACCCACCCTGGGGCCTCCTCATCTACTGGTCCAGCAATACCTTCAGGTGGAACCACCTCAGGGGATGTTGTCCCTCCCGGGGGTGCACACAGACATGATCCTGTCAACCGAGGTCAGGTCCAGGGTCTGTTCCATAGGGGGTTCCACAGAAACTTGTGGGATGTGCTACATCACCTTGAGGCACCCAGTATGCAATCACAGGGTCCACATGATTCTCCTGCTCAGCCTCCAGGCCAGGCACCTTCAGGGCCGTGGAACTGCTGTTGTGAATAGCAATGGGTGGGGGCCTTGTTCTCATTGTTTCCATTTGGGGGCTCATGGAGCTTCCACATTGCAGACCACACACACCATCCGGGATGTTTACCCACCACATGTGTCATATACAACCCCTGTAGGCTGTCCTCTATATCTACCAACCCGAACCACCTCTACAAATATACCAGCTATCCTCCCACATATTCCCATTCCCTACTTCACAGACAAGGGCAATGTGGCCCAACAAGGGGTTCACATGTGACATACCCGTCCATGTTACACACTTACAGCTGTATATATCTGTGTGTATTGCTATGTGTGATGTTCCCTCATACATAGCATGCAGCACTGTGGTGGTAATATAGGGGACATGTATTTACATACATGTGTGTGTTTGTGTGTGTGTGTGTGTGTGTGTGTGTGTGTGTGTGTGTGTGTGTGTGTGTGTGTGTATTTGTATAAATGTAGACATACGCATATATATATATATATATATATATATATATATGTGTGTGTGTGTGTAGATATATTTGATGTTGTATATATGTGTTTATATATATATATATATATATATATATATGTCTACATATGGGTATCTGTATATCTGTAGACATACATGTATATATATATATATATATATATATATATATATATATATATATATATATATAAAATGCGTACACATATACATACCTATATATGGGGTACATTCAATCATCAAATCCACAATCTCTAACTCTCCTTTCTGCACAGCTGCACTGTTCTGCCTTGATACAACACAGACAGGTGCCACATATGGACACAGCCTGAGATTAGGGGGGGTATATCTAGG
The DNA here is from genome assembly GCF_019279795.1 of Protopterus annectens. Classification (NCBI taxonomy): domain Eukaryota; kingdom Metazoa; phylum Chordata; order Ceratodontiformes; family Protopteridae; genus Protopterus; species Protopterus annectens. Next base: position 1,069,712,512 of record NC_056735.1, on the reverse strand, counting down.
GCCAGATTGTAGGTAAGCCTATTACATGCCTATGGCATTTCAGCATGCTACAATACATGTTACTGATACCACAAACAGAAAAACAAAGAAAAAATACCACGAATAACAACCTAGCCAATATACAGAAAATGTATTACTTAGCGCTGCCGCTATTCAGCCTTCAAAGAGTAAAAAACACATTATTAACATGACCAGTATATACAAATAAAATTAACAATGCACACCCACTGTTAATTAGATTAAATTAAATTACATATTTCCACTCACAATCCTTGTTTAACCCTAGTGGTTCCAATGTGTTAAACTTTAAAATATATGAAGTTTCATTTTTACCAAGTTTAGTATTTAAACTAACAAGTTCACCCAGAGATACCTCAACCTTTTCCAAAACACAACCCTGAATACAATCAGGGCTAGAACCATGAAAATCAAAACAATTACTAGTTAAAGGCCTGTCCATTTTAACATTTTTTATATCTCTTAGGTGTTCTTGAAAGGGTACTTTGAAACTTCTGCTAGTTTCACCAATATAATATTTATTACAACTACACTTTAAAGCATATATAACCCCACAAGTGTTACATTTAAAATTACCTTTTACAGAAAAATAACATCCATTAATATATTTAAAATAATTTACCACATTTTTACATAGAGAACATTTGTCACATTGCACAGTACCTACAGGTGTTGACATATTCCTGCTAATTCCCACAACAGGTAATTCAAAATGGTTATGTACTACCATGTTTCCTAAATTTCTTGCCCTCTTATAAGAAATTTGTAACCTTTTGGGCAATAATGAATATAATTCCTTATCTCTAAATAACACAGGCCAAAACTGTTGTGCCGTATTAACAACTTTGTTACTGATGACATTAAAAGTAGTTACAAAGAAAACATCATTAATACTTGCTCCATCATTGCCTATATAGGAACTAAAAGTATTATCAGGCCTAAGATAAAAGCCATATCCCTGTTATTAGTTTGAGTATTGGGCAACCTTAATTCCATTATTTTAGCTTTAGCCTCTACAACTAACCTGGTATCATAACCCCTAAGTAGAAACATTTTTTTTTCAGATTCCAACATTTCCTTATTAAATACTTCATCTATATTACAAAGTCTATATGTATTCTTAAAAATTCATGGTATGGTAAAACTTTCATTAAATGATCTGGATGACAACTGTTTCCATATAGGAATTGATTTCTCTGTTCAAGTGTATTATATAACCCAGTATTTAGTTGATTAAGCTTAATATCTAAAAAATTAACTTCTGTCCCCAACTGAATACTATCAAATTGTAGGCCCATTGTGTTTGTGTGTAAGTCTTCCACAAACGGTGAGGCCATATCCATGGGGCCTTCACATAAAAAAAATAAGATCATCTATAAATCTTAAATACAACAAAACCTGTGACCCATAAAAGCTATGATGGTATATATTATCAAACTCAAATTTGCCCATAACCAAATTGGCATGCATGTGGGTGAAACCCGCCCCCATCGCAGTTTCTTGTAGTTGATGGAAAACTTTCCCATTAAAAGTAAAAAAGATACTTGTTAAACAAAATAAAACCAAATCAATCAAAAAACATGACAGAGGGGAATCACCTAAAAAATGGAACAAAGCCTGAATACCAACATTATGTTTAAGGTTGGTGTATAAGCTTTTTATGTTCATACATAACCAGTGCATAGAACTATTCCATCTAAATCTCTTTATTTTAGTAAAAAAAATCTTGACTATCTCTCACATATGATGGTAATCTTAAAACATATTTTTCCAAAACTTCATGCAAAAAAGTACTGATAGATTTTAAAAAATACTTTTCAGCAGAAACAATAGGCCTCCCAGTCAGATTATTAAGGCCCTTGTGAGTCTTGGGTAAGCAGTAGAAAACAGCAAGACTACTATTTTCTACACAAACTTTTTTTGTAACATCATCAGAAGAAAAATAACCTAAACGTTGGCCCTTATCAAGTAATAACAGATACCTATCAATAGCTTTAAAATAACATTCAATATTGCATTTTCCATAGGCATTGCTATCATTTAAGTGCATGCAGCACATATCTAAATATTGCACAAAATTCAAAACCACAATTTGATTACCTTTATCAGATGGCTTTACAACAAAATTTCTATCATTACAAAATTTACAAAATTCTATCCATTGTTGTTTATCTAAATTAAAACAAATGTTAGATTTATTACACATTAACATATCATAGTGCTTTTCTACCTCAAAATTAATTGCAGAAATATAGCTCTGTATGCATGTATTAGTATATGGGGGAATAAAACAACTTTTAGCCTTAATTACACTAGTGTCAAGGCTAGTATACGCATTAGCAGCACCATCATTAACTATACAATCAGTAGAATTATCTAAAGCAGATGTACATGAGTAAAAGCAACCATAAGGAACACTTTAGAAGTATACACAATTACCACTATTAACATTTTTATTCTTATTATTAAAAAAATGTATCAAATGCAACTTTCTACCTACCAATAAAATCTCACTTTTTAAAATATGCAATCTAGGAAGAGCAGTGGGTATGAACTTCAAACCTAAACACAGTACTGACCTCACAACATCAGAAACCACAGCATTAGATAAATTCAACAACAAGGAGTCATTTACAACAAAGCGACCATCAGTTCCATCTCTTCTTTTTGTTAAATTGTCCTTTTTGATTGCCATTGGCATTTCTATATTGTCCTCAGTCACTTCTGTTCCATTTACCGTGAAAGTTGTTCGTGAGTTTACTATTAGTTCATTGATTATCGTTCCAAAACCTGTTATTAAAGTCTGGAGCATTTCCAGCCTCTGGTAAACCGGAAAAGTCTTCCTGTTCCCCAGTGATATTAGAATTTTGCTCAGCCCCATCAGGAAGAACAAAAAAAACAGTAGAAGAAGTAGAGCTGTTATTTAAACTGCTGTTATTTCTTTTCCTGGATGAAGACCGTTTATTATTGTATTTATAAAGAAAAGCCTGATCTAATTTATAGTCTTTAGTGTCTCTTGTAATTTTAAAACTTTTTCGTTCTATGAGACCCTGTTCCATTTCTTGAAGCATCACATTAATATCTTTTAACATTTCATCCAACTTGGAACAAGAAACAAATTGTTGTAATTCCATACTCACCGCCAAAATCTCTTCCTTAAGCTGCTGTTTTTTAAGGTGGTCTCGATCAATGAGAATACGGATCCATTCAAGAGAACAGTTATGAGCTGTTGAAATCCACCTTTTGAAGAAAGACAGATCCTCAGGGCTTTTCATATCAAAGGGGGGTAGTAGGTGACTTAGCAGCCCGCAACCTTCTAGGAGTAATATTTAAGTCCAAGTAGCGTTGTAAATATAACATGTTAAAATGTGTGCTCGTCTCTTTACATAGTAAACACTCTAATTTGTCCCTTAAATTACAGGCTTCTGCAAATAAAGATGAAACAGTAGACACACCTATGGCACCAAACGGATCAGAACACTGACGGTTCTGCTCACCCATAAAACAATTCCACACACTACTCAATGTAATAGTGCGAAGGTCAGCCTGTTGTATATTAAGCCCATTAGAGACACCATCACTGGACCTGGAACTCTTATCCAACGATTGAACCACATACTGTTTCATGGATCACTGACTTGAGTCCAGATGGTCTTCTCTAAATAAGCAAGGAACATTATTGGCAGGGTCCGTAGCCATTAATACTGATACCACAAACAGAAAAATGAAAAAAAGAATACCACGAATAACAACCCAGCCAATATACAGAAAATGTATTACTTAGCGCCTCGGCTATTCAGCCTTCAAAGAGTAAAAAACACATTATTAACATGACCAATATGTACAAATAAAATTAACAAAACACACCCACTGTTAATTAGATTAAATTAAATTACATATTTCCACTCACAAATCCTTGTTTAACTGTAGTGGTTCCAATGTGTTAAACTTTAAAATATATGAAGTTTTTTTTTAATTTTGAATTGCCTATTGTGGGAATTAGCAGGAATTTGTCAACACCTGTAGGTACTGTGCAATGTGGCAAATGTTCTGTATGTAAAAATGTGGTAAATTATTTTAAATATAATAATGGATGTTATTTTTCTGTAAAAGGTCATTTTAAATGTAACACATGGGGTTATATATGCTTTAAAGTGTAGTTGTAATAAATATTATATTGGTGAAACTAGTAGATGTTTCAAAGTACGCTTTCAAGAACACCTAAGAGATATAAAAAATGTTAAAATGGACAGCCCTTTAGGTAGTCATTTTTTTGATTTTCATGGTTCTAGCCCTGATTGTATTCAGGGTTGTGTTTTGGAAAAGGTTGAGGTATCTCTGGGTGAACTTGTTAGTTTAAATACTAAACTTCGTAAAAATGAAACTTCCTATATTTTAAAGTTTAACACATTGGAACCACTAGGGTTAAACAAGGATTATGAGTGGAAATATGTAATTTAATTTAATCTAATTAACAGTGGGTGTGCATTGTTAATTTTATTTGTATATATTGGTCATGTTAATAATGTGTTTTTTACTCTTTGAAGACTGAATAGCGGAGGCTATGCTCACCTATACAGTATCAGGACGAAGGACATTAATAATGCCCTATACAGACATGTAGAAAAGTATGGGGTAAAACATAATTTTAAGTTTGCGATTTTGGAAAATGTTGTCCTGGACCCCAGAGGTGGTGACTACAAAAATATACTAGCATATAAAGAAGTATGGTGGCAGTTGTTAACTGATGCCACGACACCACCAGGTCTGAATGACCATATTTCAATAAAACCTTTACTTAATATTAGGTAGAATTATTTGAATATTATATAGTGAGGTTAGAATATGTTGAGGGAGTTCTTCATTCATATTATGTATTTGCACATATGTTCAACACAATTATGATTCATACTTACACATCCTTTATCTAAACCTTGTATATCTATTACTTTTGTATTAGTTACAATAGTTTTATATATTATTTAATGTCAGTATTTTTTAGCCTTTTTATTTTTTAACTTTTTTATATTTATTTGTGTAGTGTTAGTAGATTTGTGTAGATGAAAGCAGATTTATAGGCAAATGATGTTTTTGAATGCATACAAGCATATTATTTTAGTCATCTAATAAAGCTTTTAGTAAGATGAGTATTAATAAGCGCTGTTCCACTTTAAATGGATTTGGTGCCAAAGATACTATTTAAATCATTTGTATCAGTTGGCTAAATGTTCTGATGAAGCTCACGCTTGAGTGAGTGAAAGCGCTTAACGTTTGTTTTTTTGTCACGATAAATGAATTTGCTATTTTTACCACTAATTGTGGTGAATTTATTCTGAGTTCTATTACTTCTTCCAAGGATGAAGGTTGTGATTTTGGATTGTGGATGTGTTCTGGGTGAGCGGAGGTTGGCATTCATTTACCTCAGATTTTTTTCTTCTTTAAACTTCGTAAAACGAAACTTCATATATTTTAAAGTTTAACACATTAGAACCACTAGGGTTAAACAAGGATTGTGAGTGGAAATATGTAATTTAATTTAATCTAATTAACAGTGGGTGTGTTTTGTTAATTTTATTTGTATATATTGCTCATGTTAATAATGTGTTTTTTACTCTTTGAAGGCTGAATAGCCGAGGCACTAAAAAATAAATTTTCTGTATATTGGCTGGGTTGTTATTCGTGATATTTTAAATACAATACATGTTAATCTGAGTGGTCTGCAAGTGGTGGGCTCTGGAAGCCACGTGTCCATCATTATGGCATTACTTCCACCACCAGCTATTGGCCACAGTAATATACATCCTTTCTATTACACAACACACTCTATGTTGTCTTACATCTTGTCAGTCAGTGCTAATCTGCACAGTTGACAGGCATGGCCCACTACCCACAGACTCTATTGTCCATAGCAGTTTCTTCAGCTGAACATCATTACAACAGCAACACCTGATGGCAAATATATATAATTCCACATCATCTACCCAGTATGATGGACCAAGTACTACAGTCAATTACATGCATATATACTTCACATACCTGTTGTGGGAATGAGGTCTGTTGTGGATGGTTTCCTTGTAGGAGTTTTTTTTCTCCTTGGATATGGCCTTAGCTGCTTTCTTTATTTCTGTTTTGGTTTTGGTTGTGGATCTGGTTTCTCTTTCTCTCTCTCTCTCTCTCTCTCTCTCTCTCTCTCTCTCCAGTAAATGGATTGAGCTGCTTGGAATAGATTGCAGCATGGCTTTTGTAGGTGATGCACATGATCAGGTGATGGCCTCTGCACCAATCAGTGTCCTCCACTTGCTACCTGAATGCAGCATGCTGTGTAGTACTTCCATGTCATGGCAACCCACTACTATAAATCCCTACATCATGTGGGCATGATCCCTTTACCTTTCCTGTATGATGGACATCTTTCCTGTGTGTGGGCAGCAATGTTACAGACAGCAGGTAGCAATATCTCTTGCAAGAGAACTTGCACACTCAGGCCAGCTACATATTTGTATGAGGTTCCAGAACTACAGACAGAGTGTGAGTAGTGTTTTTGTATGCATTGTATAGCACTAGTGTTACAGGGTTTGTGTGTACATACTAGTTTAACATGGATTGCAGTCTGTCTGCATAGCTCTCAACTGTGGGCCTATCCACTTGATGGCCAGAGGTGTTCATGTTATGTTTTGTCTGTCCACCACACAGGTCTTGTGTCAGATATACCACTGGCAGTGTGTGTGTTGAGTGTTATCAGTACATGGCTACATCCATTTCTGTTTCTGACTTCATATTCCTGACTAAGGGTATGTTGCAGACTATCCTGTAACACCAGCAACTTGTTTAGTGTATGACAACACTACTTCACATATGGGCCTGTGTTCCGGACTCTGTCCTCCACCTACATACCAGGCTTTGTCCATATGATAGGCTGTCAGGGGTTGTTATGTAGTGGCCTGTAAGTATGCCATGCTGCCATTCCTGCCATCATTCAACTGCTGTTGTGGCCCCCTCACATATTGTGGAGTTGGGTCCATATATGTGTGGACCTCATCTGCACAATACATGTGTGCCCTTCTGCAGTCCAGAGGTCAGTGCATGTAACAGTGGTATATGCTCCTGTATGTCAGTCTATGGGGGGATGCACTATAATTAACCTAGGCTGTTACAACATGTGAGGGATATCAGGGGTAAGCTGCCTTAAGGTATCTGGATGTACATTAACATACAACTCACCTTGGGAAAATGCAAGCCTACTGCTTCCTGCCATACAGACTGTTCTGTTTGTCAGTGTGATTGTGATGGTTTCAGTTATGCCTTGTTATGTAACAGATACATCCCATTGTGTCAACTGAAGTATTTCCCCCCCTAGGAATTGCATACAGAGTGCAGATAGAGGCTGCTGGACTATACATTTGCATTACTTACTGTTGATTGATTGTTATCCTGTAGTCCAGTCTGTCTTTACTCTTGTACTACTTGAAGGCCTTGGCCTGGACAGCAACATATGTTATGCTTTCCAGAATACTGTATTAATTGATCTGTTTGAGAGTTGCATTAGTCTGTTTATATGTATTTCAAAGTCAAAACAGCTATATGACATGGCATATGCAACTATAACAGTACACAAATAAAGCTTTCTCATGTATGCAAACCTGTGTGTGGTGTTATATTCTTTGACCTCTCTGTGGGTATATGTTTCAGGCAACAATTGTCTTTTGTATGAGTGACTCATACATGTCCATTTGGTAAGGCGGCACCTGTAGGAATACTGGCTGTTCCATATGGTGTGCACCCTCTACATATGTATCTTCCTATACATATCTCTGTGTCTGTTAGTGTAGTTACATATATATGTATATATATATATATATATATATATAATTAGTGTAGTTACATATATGTATATATATATATATATATACATATATAATTAGTGTAGTTACATATATATATATATATATATATATATATATATATATATATATATATATGTATCTGCATATGTGGGTGTGTGTGTGTGTGTGTGTGTGTGTGTGTGTGTGTGTGTGTGTGTGTATGTGTGTGTGTGTGTGTGTGTGTGTGTGTGTGTATGTATCTTAGGAATATTTATTGCTTCCACATTGTACATTGCCTATGGTAGCCAGAATGTACTGCATATGTTATTGACACCAGCATGACATCATGCAGGTGGGCTGGATTATTGTTAACATCTTGAGCCCATGTTGTGTCGAGTCCTGGTTATGGGACTTGCAACAGTTTCTACTGTATTGCAGGGCAGACCTGTTTGTGTGTGTGGGGGTAATATCAATACGTAAAAGACGCATGCAGCTTGGGCCCCCTCACCCCCATTAACAGTGCCTGTGGGTCATAAATGTATTTGTTATGTTCTCTTTTATAGCTGTAGTTATATATCTCTATATACACATATATATATATATATATATATATATATATATATATATATATATATATATATATAAATGTGTGTGTGTGTGTGTGTGTGTGTGTGTGTGTGTGTCTCTCTCTCTCTCTCTATATATATATATATATATATATATATATATATATATATATATATACAGATATTTATATATCTATATAGATAGAAATATATATACACACACGCATGCTATTGTAACCTGATAGTAACTTTTTTGCTGACTGTAATGGGACTTTGTTACATTTTATTCATGGAGGAGCTTTTCTCCTCGGTTCTCTGCCAAAAATGAGCCAAAACCTCTTTCAGACTAACATGGTTAACGCATGTAAAATAAAAAATACATAAATAAATATATACATCTACATGTTTAAATACATTTCTTGTACTGTTAAATGACTGTGCTGGATGATATGTTTGTGAAAACATCAGGGATTTGTATATTTGATATGGCTTAGTGGTAAATCACTGTGGCTATGGTGTGTAGGGTCCTGGGTGCAAGCCTTGCAGATGGGCAGGACAACGGCCATTGGATACAGAGTGACTAAGGCAATTGTAAGTGGGTTTGCATGGGGATAAGCACTGCTAACTTCCTGTTACAGTTTCTTATACTCATTTAGCTTCTAAATTGGTTAACCTCTGTAGGCATTCCTTTCCCCCACACAAACAGTCTTAAACCCACTTACTGCTGCTTAGAAGTGCTTACCCCCACGCTCATTTCTTCTAAAGAAGTGAAAAAGGGTTAATAGGAAAGTGGCTAAAAAGGGCACAAAGAGGGAAAGACAGTAGGGAAAATAGCTAGGGATGTGCATAATGGGTGTAGGAAAGGTCCATAACTGCCCATTTCTTCTACAGCAACAGCTGTGCATATACACTGCATTTGGAGATAGATTTGGACACTCATACCCCTGAGAGATGGGTGAGGACAACAATAATATGTTGTTAAGCCAATTAGACCAGATTACATGTGTCCAGTGGACACATGTGCAAAATGGACAGCTATGTGTGGGGTGAGATTTTTTTTGGAAACAGATGGCCCCTTTGTTTTCAGGTGAGAGTGGGATGTTGGGGAGGGATAGTAGGTGCATTTGGGGGGTATGTCAGGTAGATTAACAGACAAGACAAACAAGACACATACAGGGGCAGTATTTGACACATGTGGGGGTCAAACACCTTGATGGGGAGGGGTGTTGGGAAATTGGAAGCCCATGAGCCTCCTAGTTGAAACAATGGGACTGAGGTCCCACCCATAGGCAGTCACCACTGCACCTTCACAACCCTGAAGGTGGCTGTGCTGGAGGCTGAGTAGGAGGGCCAGGCTGACCCTCTACTTGCGACACATGGCCCTCAAGCTGGTGTAGCAGATCTCCAACTTCCATGTGAAGCTCGCTACTCACCACGACCCAAACCTGGCGATGGGTGAAAGGTTCCTCTCCTCGCCCACTTCCGAGGGGGGCGAGCCCCATCCCCTGAGGTCGTTCCACCCAAAGGTGGTGCAGGACCAACAGACGAGGAGGTCCTGAGTTGTGCCCCAGATGTGCTGGCACCCGGTCCTATGGCCAGCTGAGGTGGAACAGGTGGGTCCGCCAGGACCAGCCTTCCCAAACGTGCTATGGTGTTTAAATTTTATCAACATATGTGGGTTAGTAATAGTCAACACATTCCAGGATTAGGTATAACAGCATGCATAGATATTCCCATTAACCCAAACATCAGATATGGAACAGTTGCATAGCAAACAGAACACATGCATATATGGGACCACAGTGGTCATTACAGCAGCATGCAGGTACATTGATGGCAGCATGCCACCAATGTGGGAGTATTTCAACATAGCACATGCATAGAAACAAATTCAAATAATTTTCAAAAAATAGGATATATGTCCCAATAGTAGAGTTAAGTCAGCACATACCAATTGAGTTGTGTATTTAGTTTATTGTTGCAGCTATGGTGGGGGGGGGGAGATGTCAATTAACAACTAGTATGTTCCTGTAGTTTGCATTACTTTCCTAGTCAGTGCTGTGATCTGTACCTTACAGGTATTAGTGCACTACCCTATTGCCTTAGTTTGGACAGTGGTAGGGCTGTTGGCAACTGTATACATGAACTGGTTTTATCTGCAGTATACATCTCTTACCTGGTATACCTGTGGAGGTATTGTTTGTTAACACTACCTAACTGTTTCTACACATACTCCATTCCAGGTTGATGTTATGCACATACCTGTCCATCTCTTTATGCACACATCCTGGGCATGTATTCACCATATGCAGGTGAACCGGGACATATTTCAACAATTTCCTTCTTAAACCTTTAGTGACTTGTACAATGACAGGTTTGTTTTATCTGACATTTTCCAAATATGTACAGTTCTGACAGTCAGTTATATGACATGAAATGCTGCCTACATGTCAGAAATTAGTGCACTGATATGGCAGGGGGCAGTGTAACAGCCAGCAGATATGGGCCAAATAACTGGTCATTCTGGACATTTCTGTACACTTGTGGTGTATGATTCGGCATAAAGCTTATTACCACTCCCAGGATTCAAACCATGGTTGTGTCTGCTAAAAATAAAACATTGTCCATTACAGTTGGGTGTGCTATATAGGTATTGCTGTGTATCTCTTGTCTGATTTCATTCTATAATTCTCCTGTGGTTTTACAGTCTGACCTTGTAATTACAACACTCTTATACAGGATTTCCTAGATAGTTGTATTATGTAGTACAGTGTGGGTGATAGTGATGAGTAATACCTTATTATTCTGAGCAACTACAACACTAACAATGCCATACAATACCAGAGTACACAGTACCAGTACAGGATATCAATCTTTTATTTATAGACACAGTGTTCGTACCTGACAAACCTGTGGGAGCAATGTTTGTTAGCACTACCTGCATGTTGCCACACAAATTACCAGTTTACACATTAGTATTATGCACATATGTTTCACTCTGTTACTGTACACACTCTGATCACAGCTTGACAACATGGGGGTGGAGATGGGAGATACCTGGCTACTTACTCTCATAACATTTTGGGGGGTTGATAGAGTGACAGGTTTGTTGTTATAGATGTCTGACAATCAGTTGTATGCCTTGTTTGCTGCCTAAACATCTGGAATCATCCCACTAATTTGCCAGGAGTATAGGGTGACAGACAACAGCTATGGGCTGATTTACTGGACATTTCTGTACACTTTTGGGGTATGATTTTGCATACAGCCTACTACCACTCCCAGGATTCGAACCATGGCTGTGTGCAAAAAATACAACAGTTCATGTCACAGTTGAGTGTGCTATTTGGATTTTGTTGTTTGCTGTTTCAGTGTTTTCTGTCTAAGTCTCTTTCAGTTGTATTATTTGACCTGTTGGGATTACAACAGTCATATACAGACATTCCTACATAATGTATTTATGTAGCACAGTGTGGGAAACAGTGCTTACTACAACAGTACTATTAAGTGAGTGCAACTCTACATTACCATATGATACCAGAGTGAACAAATGCAGTATAGCAGTTAGACCATAATTGTCAGGCTATTATGCTTTTATTTACAAACAACCTATATGAGACACTTCCTGCCCTATTCTCTGGTGTATGCAGTACATGCCTTAAACAATACAGGTTTTATACAGGCAATTAACTTACTACTACTTTTAGATTTATTTCCTATGACAGTACATGCAAGAGTATTACTAACCTGCCTCAGGTAACAACTGCTGCAGTCTACAGCCATGGGATTCCTGGTTCATAGCCCGCTCACCTGCTGCTGTGAAAGACATAAGAGTAATATTTAGCCATACCTATCCATAATATACATGACTCTGGACTCCTGGATGTCCTGGTGTTGTGCCCAAAAGTGCACACCCTCTCCCATTCCAGACATAGTGGCTATAAGGGGAAGCTACAACTAGTTATGAGATGTATTCTCGCCTGTTGGGTTTAAATAGGGCCAGTTTCCCACACTTTGCCATGACTGGGCAGTTTTGAAAAGGCTAAGCTATGGGCAAACCTGTTTACCTAAGGTTGGCATTGCGTAAAGGGGTATACCAATGGGCAGACTGAGTACATTGCTTACACCTACTAAGCTGGGCTGTGCAATGCTTAGCATTGCTTAATATTTAATTTGCATTATATTTTCATTGTGGCATTGATTTATTATTCATTACATGTTATATATGTGTTTGGTATCCATAATTCATGTTTACGTACACTGTATGGGGTCCTTGTGTTTATTAGGGGATTTCAACACTTTATTACAATGACACCTCACATCTGGGCTTAATGCAGTACTCCAGTTCACATATTTATGTCCTGTAGTAGGTTATACAATATAAAACTGTATATAGATTCCTTTCACATGTTCAGTTTGTATTTCCTATAGTGAGGATCTGTTTGGTGATACCACAACCTTATGTGCTGCTGTGATGGCTTAGTTGTTAACTACTGTAACTATAGTGTATGTGGTTCTGGGTTCAAGACCTGCAAAGGTTGTTAATTTTGTTTCTGGCCAGAACAGCAGCTGATGCATATAGATTAGTTAAGGCAATTGTAAGTGGGTTTGTGTGAAGGTAAGCAATGCTAATCTCCAGTTAAATATGCTTACAGAGTGTTAGCTTCAGTATTGCTTAACCTGTGTGTGCATTGCTTACCCCCATGCAAATGGGTTTAAACCTACTTACTACTGCTTAAATATGCTTACTCTTACTTACTAGTGCTTGCACCCACTTACCACCACACTAATTTAGACAGTAATGTCTAATGGTTCTTGGGAAGGTGGTGGATTTGGAAACTGTATGGATTTATAATTCATTACACATTTTACCTTGCATTTGTATCCCTGATTCCTGTGTACATATGCTGTATGGGGCACTTGTGATTTTCTGTGGACTTAGCAACATTATGACAATGACGCCTCACATCTGCATTTAATGCAGTACTCCAGTTCACAAATATATGTTATGTCATAGGTTATGCAACAAAATAAAATGATCATAAAATGATTTGACATGGAAAATACATTGTACAGGAGTGGGACTTAAACCAGGAATGACTGCTCATAAGACAAATGCTCTGCCCACTACACTAACTGCTGTACTGCTTCATTGCGTACTTCTTGCTTTTTATCCTCTTGTGCCATTTAAGCTGCATTAACCATAGCTAAGTGATGGGCAAACCCACACAACTACAGTTAAATTTGATCTGTTTTATAAAAAAAAAGTCTTCATCTTTGCTGTTTTAAATATTGCTCTTGTAAACTTGAGGGATGTTGCTGGTGGTATGCTAACACCTATGAGCAGTATCATTCATTCTTACTCGTACATTGCTGTTCTTCATTGCAGGGGCATGTATATTCTGAGAGCTCTGCTCTCTGACATATCCCCTGCACTCGTACATGCTCCATGTCCATTTAGGAGCTCAGGCAGTGTGCCTTCATTAATATGCATGGTGCACTGCCATCCTGCTCCTAAACAGACGCTTCCATGCAGGACTAATCTAGTCCTGCATGGAAGAATACTGAATCCGGGGGATGGCCTTTGCCATTACCCTTATCCTGAACTGTGTTCCAGAAAAAAAATACTAAAATGTTATAACATTTTGCATTTGAGTATATATAATATTCTCAAAAATTCTCAAAATGAAAGATTGCTGCTAGCAATTATACAACTGAAACCACGCTGAGTGACTATATCTTGAATACAATTAGCAAACATAAATAAAAACTCTAGTGACTTTTTCTAAGAGTTTAGGATGGTGTCGTGCCTACCTGTAATTAGAATTAGGAACATCTCTAGCATGTTAAGAATATTATCCCCAGGATTCAGCAAGATCTGCATGGCGTGCAAGAATAGTGCAGGAGGTGCTGGAGGCAATATGGCCACTGAGAGATCCAGAAACAAGCTCCCAGGACGTGTATGAGTGCTCCTGCACTATTCCTGCATGGACACAGCTCCTGTATGCTAATTACACAATTTGCAGGTGAAAACCATGCAGATGAGGTGAATTAGTGATCCAGGAAGCTGGCAGCTGTCCGTGCAGGATTAGTGTAACCTGCAGAAATGTACTCGGTTAGTAACCGAGTACATTTCTGCAAACTACAAAACGGAGCCATGACAGCTCCAGATAAAGGGTGTATATAATGTAGAAAGCATGCCAATGGCCAAATATATGGCTAATGGCATAGAAAACAGTGGCAAAAAAAATAACATTTATTTTATTTGTCTGATTTTGTCCGTTTAAGCGTAGGGCAGAGGTGCACAAATGTGATCATCCAGAAAATAAAAGTAAAACCCTGAAAAAAGCTTTTTCTGCAAAATCACAATGTTGCCATTATAGTCAATGGCAGGCAGAAGACAACAATGCCAGTGATTAGTGATTGCTAAAGGGAAGGCTCAGGGTCAGACTTGTAACTAGGCATTAGCAAGCAATTCTATGCAGATGAGGGGAATGATACTGAATCACAGATTTCCCTTCATGGCTAGCCTACACCCAACTATGTAGGTGCAGGAAAACCATGGTGCAATCCTAAGAGTTAGCTGACATCATAGAGGGGTGTGTCAGGCATACTGTAAGCTTATTGATGCTCTGTGGCTCGGGTTTGCCCTTAGCTTAGCCGAGCTAAGGAAGGGGGGTGTGTCTGAAGCTGCCTAGCAGTCTTTACATTGCCTAAATGGGTGTGTGTGCTGCACAGTGGAGTTTAAACAAAAAAAAAGTAAACCAGGAAATAGCAGCTCCATTCACATCTGACTACTGGGTTTGTACGGCGCACCCCTGGGATTAAATAGGAAGGCAATGGGAAGGGAAAACAGCAGTAGGAAGGTAATCAAGGAGAACTAGCATAGCTGGCAGGTGAAATGTATCAGAATCAGCCAATTACACAGAACTATAAACTATGCAAACACCTTTCCCTCTGTTTTTTCCCACAAACTCTACACCACCAGTGTACGCAAACGGGGAAACTTTACCTAACATAAGCAACAAAATGATATAGGCTGCATTCGCTCTCATAAATCAACATGTGGAAGAGGCTGAGGGTGGTGAGGATGCAAATGCTGGCAACTAACTCACAATGAGGAGAAGGAGAAGAGTGTACAGACTCAGGGTAACCTATCAGGGGCTACATGAGCTGGAGATAGTGGAGTTCTGTAGAGTGGACAGGGACCTCCTACAGCAAATTGTTGAGCTGTGCATGTCACACCTCACACACAGAACCAACAGAGGGGAACCCATCCCAGTGGATACCAAGGTATGTGTAGGCTTAAGAATACTAGCTGCTGGTACCTTCCAAAGGCCAACTGGAGATATCATGGGGATCTCACAGGCATCAGCCTCCATGGTACTCCACCAGTTCCTGGATGCCATGTCAGCACATGCCGGTCAGCACATATATTTCCTCAACACCCGTGAGGCGTTGACCAGCAATATGCATCTCTTCCACCAAATAGCAGAATACCCTGAGGTAGTGGGTGCTATAGAATGCATGCACATACACATCAAAAGACTACCCAGTGAGTAGGATAGAGTCTACATTAACAGCAAGGGCTCCCCCTCCATTAACTGCCAGGTCGTGTGCAATGCCCAGGGCATTATAATGAATGTGCATGCTGGCAGCCCTGGAAGCTATCACGACTCCCATAATTGGCATATGACACAGCTGTACCAGAGATTTGCCAATGGGGACATCTCATATGGCCACCTAGTGGGGGATGCTGGTTACACACTGGAGCTGTGGCTGATGACACCCATCAGAAATGCAAACACGCCCGAACAAGAATGCCATTATGAGGCACATGTATATACCAGAATCATAATAGAGCGTATGTTTGGGATGCTCGTCATGGTTCCGGTGGGTGGACTTATCCGGTGGAGCCTTGCAGTAATGACCAGCTACATGTAACCAAATTGTCATTGTATGTGCCATGCTACACAATAGGATCCTGTGGAAACAGCTGCAGCAGGAACAGCATGGGGCAGAGCCACACAGCCCCCCACCATTGCCAAGGCCTGCACAGGCACAGAGTGACTCAGAGGAGGAACAATCTGAACCTGCCCCAGTAGGCAGAAGGAGGCATACCCAGTATGCTCAGGCCTTGGCAAAGAGGCTACGCATAGTACATACACTGACACGGTAGGAACCCAAGGAATGACACCTCACTCTGACTCGCACATACAGTAAAAGGGATGCCAAACATGACACTACCTTTGCTTAACCATGTATCGGGAGTGTACTATGTTCATCTGACATAGTCTTCCCTCCAGCACCATCCTCAATACTGGCACAGCCACATGGTAAGTCATGCTCACTATCAATTGCTGAATGGAGTAGAATGTTCTGTTACCTGTATCTATGATATGGATGTGAGCATGTTAGAGAATCAGGTGGCTGAATGGGATGCCAGCAGATAGTAGACACCTATATCGGCAGCATGAAATCCTTAATAAATACTGGTGTCAACATAGTAGGCAGTACTAGACAAGATGACAAAACCCACTGGAGGACATTGCTGAACCACATGTGTGTCCATATGACACACACATGCATGTCAGTGAGGCTCACATACCCATCAACAGTTTCAGCCAGCAGGACAGGTGTAGATAAACACAAAGAAAGGCTGTGCTAAGGCCTCTGGTTGATGGCTATGGGGAACAGTCCCCCTCCAGACCTATACAGACAGACTACAACAGGTCAGGCAGTAGGATGTTAGTTCTGGAGGGTAAGAAGTCTGAAACTGAAATGTAGGTCAATAAACCCTAAGAACTATAGTACATTGATATGCCTCTAGTCTTCATGATAGGTCAGAATATAGAATGAAATGGAGTACCTGAAGTACCAGTACAGTCCTAGCAAATGTGTACAGTTGTCAGGTGTGCCCCCCCCACAATCCTCTGTAGAAATGTAGTAACATGTATGTGTAGGTATAACAGTGGACCACAGATTACCTGAGCCAGTGAAAGTAGCAGGATAGATGGTAGCACATGTACAATATGCAGGGCTGTGTGTGTTAGGTTGGTGTGTGTTGTATATTGTGTGAGACTGGTCAGCATGTAGGCATGGTGGGTTGTGTTCTGGTGACCAATTGCCAGTACTGCTGATGACAGCACCAAGTTCTCACAACTGCAGTGCCAAACTCAATGCATCCCAACAAGACACATTCCAGCAGTAATCCATACTAATTGTTCGGATGTAATATCTGTCACCATCTGAAGATGGACATGGCATGAATGTGGGCCCAGACATATAAACAGTACACAAGTGGAAGTACAGAGTGTGCATAAAATGTTATTGTCAAATGGACACACCTTTGGAATTGTACGTACAGGTTAGCAGCACATTAGTTGGGTTTGTAGTATGGAATACTGATGTTGTCTGGCCAAACACTGGCAGACCACAAAAGTCACAGGTATGAAGTATTGAGAAACTGCTGATGTCCCTGCACAACCCAGCATAAGTGGAATGCCCCACGTATATCTGTGAGTTAGCTACAAGTAACATCCATAGGACACATGCACCCAGCCCACCCCACCATCAGCCACAGGTACCTCACAGGTCTTATCACTGCTGTTGGGAATGAGTACAATATGACCTCCACCTCTGTATGGGAATAGCCACAGAATGCAGCATGCTGAAGAAGTGTCCAATGCAGGTGTATCCCTAGCTGTACGCAGCACCCTGCCAGCATCCACACCACTGGATCAATAAGGACAGAAATGATTGACATTAACACCTTGCACACCTACCCTGTCATCCCAGGGGAATTTAGTGGCTAGCAGCTTGGGACTATAGTCGTGGCACAATGCACCGGACTGCTACAGATGGCCTGCATCACTACCAAATGCCCTACCATCCTCTGTCAAAGGCCTGCATCTCACCCGTACTGCCAATGAATGTTATCTCATGGACCCTCAAATAACAACATAACACAGTCCACAGAACCCAAATGCAAGGCCATGTCGACAAATCCCAGTAGCATGTCCAACATGTCCTACTGCATGAACTGTGGACCAATCCCTAAATATTGTTGGGATGAAGTGATAAATATAGGGATACTTATCAGGTAATGTTTTCATAATGTTCAGAAGAGGATAGAATAACAGAGGGGGGGTAGAAGCATGGATGCCATGGAGTATGTGAAGTATGATACTCAGCTGTGTGCACAAACTATCCCTGCCTGCAAACACAGGAATGGGTGGCTACAAACCTCCTCATAAACCATAATGTGAAGGGTTAATGACCAAAAATATGAGCCCTGCCTCTGGGTAACTTGTGTGAATCTGTACATCTGTGAGGTATGGGCACAGCAGGATATGGCCATACTGTCACGTCAATGGATGTACAAGCATGGGATCCTCAGCCACCACTGTACCAAGGTGCTGAACCATTTACATAGACCCATCAGCAAGTGTCTGCAGCTCCCCTTCCGGAATGGCATGATTGTGCAAGAATATGTAGGTTGAAGACCACAATACTGGACACAGCTTCATTCACCCTTTGTTCCCCAGGAAATTACTGCAAGCAAATAAATATACCTGACAGTAGTTGATGATATAAAACATCACAGTGTAAAACAGTACATATGCTTGAATATCTCTGATAACACCAAAACCATGTAGCAGAAGCAGCACAGACACAATTACTTACAGTAACCCACTATCCTTTGCCCATTGTGACCCCATATTGTCAACCAATCTACAGATATCCTGCAGAAACATGTTGCTAGCTGTAGATGTAGAACACAAAAGCCTACACTGAAGTGCAACCTACTTGGAATGGATTCACACAGTCAATACAGAAGGTCATACTAGGCTTGCTCCCACACTTACAGAAATGAAGCCCATGTCTGGCAACAACAGAGGACTATACATATCTCAGTCACAGATGTTTGTGCACACACTCCACATTGCACACCAGTCATGCTTTGCACACAGACATTATATAGGAATACACACATATATCCAATGACAACACACTATAATAGGCCAAACTTACACATACATAGATGTGTGGAAGAGAGTGACAGACAGTGACAAAGAGCCTCCAGTCATGAGGCCTGTCCCACCCAGCACACATACAATTGGCTAAAACCACATGATGTGCAAATGCCAATCACTGTAGACATTGGCTTCTGGTATCCCTCAGCACTATAGTGTCTGTGGTGCTTGTGATAACTGTGTAACATGACTGTACAAGTCATTATTCATCTAGCAGTTAAACATAAACCTGTGTGTGACTGAGCATTGTGTGTGTGCTTCCAGATGAATGGTTTATGGCCCATTCACACACACTGCACTCCCCATTGCCCTACTTTAGCAAGCCTGCTGATGTCATTCACCCTGAAATACACCTTTGGGGAAAGAGTAGCCCTGTAAGTTCTGTGGCATGTGCTGTAACTGCATAATGCTATAGTGTGATGTACTAGTTATGTAGGAGTTCTAATCCCAGACATGACAACCTGTGTGTGTGTGTGTGTGTGTGTGTGTGTGTGTGTGTGTGTGTGTGTGTGTGTGTGTGTGTGTGTGTGGTGTGTTTGTCTGTGTACGCATCAATGCTTTTGTGGCCATTCACAGTCACTGCACTTCCCATTGCCCTACTTTGGCAAGCCTGCTGATATAATTCACCTTGAAATACACCTTAGGTGAAGGAGTAGCCCTGCAAGCTCCATGGTGCATGCTATAGGCTGATGTACTAGTTAAGTAGGATTTCTAATCCCAGACATGGCAACTGTGAAACTCTGTGTGTGTGTGTGTGTGTGTGTGTGTGTGTGTGTGTGTGTGTGTGTGTGTGTGTGTGTGTGTGTGTGTGTGTGTGTGTTTGTCTGTGTACGCATCAATGTTTTTGAGGCCATTCACAGTCACTACACTTCCCATTACCCTACTTTGGCAAGCCTGCTGATGTCATTCACCTTGAAATACACCTTTGGTGAAAGAGTAGCCGTATAGGCTCCATGGCACTTGCTATAACTGTGTAATGCTATAGTATGATGAACTAGTTAGGTAGGAGTTCTAATCCCAGACATGGCAACTGTAAACCTTTGTGAGTGTGTTTGTTTGTGTGTGTAGGGATCAATGCTTTTGAGGTCATTCACAGTTACAACACATTCCATTGCCCTACTTTGGCAACCCTGCTGATGTCGTTCACCTTGAAATACACCTTTGGTGAAGGGGTAACCCTATAAGCTCTGTGGTGCATGCTGTAACTATGTAATGCTGCAGTGTGATGTACTAGTTAGGTAGAAATTCTAATCCCAGATGTGGCAACTGTGAGACTGTGTGTGTAGGGATCAATGCTTTTGTGGCCATTCACAGTCACTAGGTACTCCTAAAATTGGAGAACATGGATATCTGTGCAGTAACTGGGACCTGGTTCAAGGCTCCAGAGAGCACCCCTGCAATACCAAGTTACAACTTTTACCACACTTTTTGGCCACCAAACCAGGACCAAAACACTAAAGGTGGAGGAGTGTCCATATTCACCAAGGATATTCACACTACCAAGCCAGTTGCCCAACACAATGCATCTGAAATTCTCCAGGTGCAACTAACACTAGGTAAGACTGCAATCCAAATTGTAGCTTGCTACAGATCCCCCACCATTCCCCAAGATTCTCACTACACCTTTCTAAACATACTGGAAAATATTAAGATACAACCAAACACCCTAATACTGGATGATTTCAACTACCCTACCATTAACTGGGAAAACTACTCATGTACCAACACCTTTGCCCAACGGTTCTTGGAATTCATAAATTCCAATGCCCTGGCTCAACTAATCCATAGTCCTACCAGTGGCTCCAATATCCTAGACCTGGTCATTACCAACATGGGAAATCGATGCTCCATACCTATGATCACCTCTCGTTGGTCAGGTCTGACCATAAGCTAATCACCCTTGACATCCACATCCCTCCCCCACCCCCCAGTAAGAAAACCTCTGTAAAAAACTTCTCCAAAGCCAACTTCATGCTACTCAAGTCAGAAGTGACAAACTTCATGACACCCTTGCAGATGGGAACTGAAAGTTCAACTGTGGAATCCTACACTAAGGCACTGTACAAGCACATCCACTCATGCATGAATCATACCATCCCAAATAGAACCAAGATGCTCTCCTCCAGAAAAAGGAAACAAATCTGGTGGTCCCCTGCCATTAACAAACTTTACAACAAAAGGAAGAAACTGTTGCAGAAAAGAGGAAAATCCCAGGATGCAAAAAACTTCATTACCAGCCTCAGTAAGAAGCTGAGATCCCTCATAAAATCCTCCAAAGCTAGTTAGGAAAATAAAATTGCAAAAGATTCCAAAGACAACCACAAGCCATTTTATAGCTAGGTCAGGAATCTAAATGGCATTTCTCAGATCTGCTCTGAGCTACAACAGAATGGCATTAAATATACTGATCCCACGCATACCTCCCAACCATGCCAAATTACTCGTTTTTTACTGAGTTTTGGGGTTCAAATGAAGGGGTGCCATAATTCCCGAATGGCATCCCTTCATTTCTGATTTTTTTCTTTTGTTTTTTTTAATTTCCGAGCTGTCAGAGCTGACGTCATCACATATGTGATGATGTCAGCTCCGTCAGGGCTACCAGCTCGTCGGAATTGTGTTCAATCATTTCCGGCTGGCTGGCTGCTCAAATGTGAGTGGGAAGCACCAAACAGTTGCTTTTATGGTGGATTTTCATTTGCAAGTGAGCGGGAACAGTGCTTGTACTGCAGGGGAATGAAGACAGGAATGGCAGCAGCATGAAGTAAGGGTGTGCATGTGTGTGTGTGTGTGTGTGTGTGTGTGTGTGTGTGTGTGTGCTTGTGTGCTGTTCCTTGAATTCTTAACCTGAGATTATTTGCTCTGATTGTTTGAATTCTCATTCATCCTTTATTTCAATTTAGTGTAATCACCATACAAAGATGAACACACTTGTAATTTTACATTTTATCAATAATCTATGGATTTAATCTGCAGAATTTTACTTCTATGTAAGATGTATTCTTCCTTTAGCTTTTTCTGCAGTTTTAGATATAATTACTTAAAAGTAGATGCACACAGGCTTTATACTCCCCCATTTTATTATACAACTTCTCTTCACAAGTTCAGAAGACTACTCCTGTATTTTCTGGAACTATTCCTGTGTTTTCTATTTTTATTTCACTTTCTTGACAGTTGGCTAAATTATATTACAGTGTTTGACTCTATTTCAGGCTCATATTTATGTCATGTGCATAACATATAACTATGACTAATGTAGGAAAACGTTTACAAAAGTATCACGCCTAAAATACTGAATATTAAAATATGTCCTTGAAGGCAGAAAATTGAAAGCTTATTTTCTACCTTTTTCACTTTTCTATTTGATGTGATCCTCTTTCCAGTTAAGTAAATAATAACAAAAAATACATGCCACACATTACTATTTTTGTCTGTAGACAGTTATACTGAAGGTAAACTTTTTGCCTCTCTGCATGTTTTGGGGCTTCAAATACCAAGGATAGTACTTAACTGGCCATTTAACTTGATTACTGTCCAGTATTCATTTCAGATTACCGATATTACTCTTTGTTAATTCAACCAGATTCTTTATTTCACTACCTCTCACAGTTCTGCAGACAATGCAGTGAATGAAACAAATGTTTGAGCATTACCAGCTTTGGTGATTGCAGGAACAATGCTTTGATATCAGATCTGTTTCTCATTGAGCATTTATTATTCTCATGCTTAGACCTAAACCTTTGTAGGAGAGTCAAGGTACTTCTAAGTTGTA
Source organism: Protopterus annectens (assembly GCF_019279795.1). Classification (NCBI taxonomy): domain Eukaryota; kingdom Metazoa; phylum Chordata; order Ceratodontiformes; family Protopteridae; genus Protopterus; species Protopterus annectens. Next base: position 1,069,689,300 of record NC_056735.1, on the reverse strand, counting down.
TAATTTTTCCTCTTGGCAGGTGGATTTTAGGTGTGCATCGGTGCAATGTTCAGACTAATGTTTTCATGGTCAGTTTTAATCTGTTATAGTCTGTGTCATTGGCAGCCTGTTACTAAATATTTATTTCACTATTGATTTCTTGGCTTACTACTGACCTAATCATCTTGCTGTTTAAGAGATTGGTAACTTAATATGCAGTATGTACATTATATTTTCAGTAGTCAGATTTCATGTTTTTACAATATGATTCAGTGATAGCTTGTAACTACTGTTTTCTTTTCTCTTCTTTTTGTCCAACCTGCTTATTTTATTTGCTTTTCAAATTACTAATCTCATTCTGGAATTGTACTTAAATGTTATTTCCCAAGCATCTCACAGACTCTTGAAAATATTAGGCATATCTTTCTATCAGTGTGACAAATGATTAAATGGCATGATAAGCAGGCCAAAGGGCTTACCATCTGCAGTACGTATATTTAATATTATATTCTATGGAGGGACCTTCAGCTTCTAAATTTACATTGTTTCATAAATGTATATTACTGCTTTTGTTTTGTTTTGAAAATCTAGCGGTGAGCAGCACTTTTCTTAATATGTTTTTTAACATGTCATTCTTCGTTCATTGTTGTATTCTACATTATTTCATATTAGTTTAACCTGCTCACATCATGGTACGTTCCATGTATGTCCTAATCAGTATTCTTACTTTATTATTTTTGTTGTCTGTGTTTCTATTTCACAAGCTGCCATTTCAAAGTTCCCCAGTGTTCTACTTCTCCTATTTCTACAATGAGTTACAGACAATCTGCATAATTGTTTTGAACATCACATCAAATTGACTTACTTGTAGCAATGTAACATATGTCAGATGTACAATTTTAGAATGGAATTTAAAAGCCCAACAGATATGCATGTTATGCAATTAAAACTCGAATTTAACCTGCCTTTGAAAACTGACTGTTAACAATATGTAACCTAAAATACTGTATTTTGAAAGCTAATCATACAAATACAATGCCCCCATTAGTTTTCTTAGATTGCATTTGGTAAACTGCATTCTTCTTGAGCAACTGAACATCTGCTTAACAGAGAGACAATTTTGCCTGATATAACTCATGGGCCAAACCTAACTCCAACAATGAGGATAAAAATTTTATCATCCTTTAATCTGGGAATCCCCTCTTTGACTCTGCTGTAACAGCATATTTAATAACCCATCTAGCTTATTAATGGATTTCATAAATCCTCCCTATAATTAAATTATTTCAAGACTTAACAGACAGTCTATCTAGTTTCAATCCTGTATGGGAAGAAAATGTGTTAAGGATTTTACTACTCTGGATAGCATGGTTACCAAAAGGAGAAGAACACTGAAGAAAAAAATGTACCTCCCCCAAAAAAAAAATCTTTAAGAGGAGAACTAACACAGTCAGCAGCTCAACATCTATTGGTAAATATACTTTAGTAATTTGGAAATTGAAGTTGAAATCATTGTGCCTGCTAGTAGTCAACATGTAGAACAATTTGACAGTGATTACTTTTTTTTCTGGTATAATTGTTAGTATTGTTTAACAAGTGTGCTATATTATGCAAGGAATATAATTTTAATAAAGTCAGGAAGGTGTATCAAAGAAAAGAACACATGTATGTTTCTTGTTTTGTGTGCAAGGGGGCAATGATCTGAAAACAGCCCAAAGGTAATCTTTATTCACCATTTAGCCAGATGCATTTTCTTTTGATGTGGTATGTGTTTCAATGCTGTTTCAGTGAATGTGAATTTCAAGGGCAGAGAAGTTTTAATGCTAAGCCTATTTTCTTTGTGAGACAGTATATCTTTGTTTACCAGATGTCTATTAGTGTTTCTGCATTGTTGTGCTGTAAAATGTAAAAATAAAATCCAAATCATTGTAGAAGTAAAGCAGTATGCATACATTAGTGTTTATGGTAAATGGGGCAAAATAGCCAGGCAATGGGACATTGGGATGGCTGCAGGAGGACTCTGGTGCCATATTTTGGTTGTCTGTTCTTCAGTTTGTGTTTGAAAGTTGGCATCCCACAATTCCACTGGAGTGGGTGGGTTACATAATTATGTATGCAAATTAAATGTTAATCAGCGTACAGATTTGTACCTATTTTTCGTGGGCGTTGTCCAGATTTTTGATGTTTCCAGGTTGAGAGGTATGATCCCAAGGATATTGCCAATACCCTGGCAGTTTGATTCAGTGCCGACTTCACCCCCTAGAGGGGTCCATCTCAAAACCTAAAGATTGCCAAATTCCAGTAATAATGGCCACACAGGCAAAAACCACACTCTCCAAAGCTAAGAATACAGCATCCATGGGACCAGATGACATCCCAGGCTGTGTAGCGCATGAACTACAAAATGAACTGGCACCTCACTTAAGTGCCATGTTTAATCATAGCCTCACCTCAGGCTTTGTTCCTACTGAGTGGCGCACAGTTACAGTTATCCCACTCCACAAGGGGGGATTCACCTTGGATCCTGGGGAACTACCGCCCCATCAGTCTGAGAAGCCTGATCTGCAAGGCCATGGAACGTATTATCATGGAACCTATAAACAAAGACATTGGCAACCTTCAAGCACTGGACCCCATCCAGTTTGGGTTCGTGAAGGGATGATCTTGTCTCCTGAACCTGATTGACTTCTTCAAATCAGTCTCCAGAGTTGTGGACGAGGGTAAGGGAGTCCACACAGCCTATCCGGACCTCACCAAGGCCTTCCACACTATCCCCCAGTCTGGAATCATAGATAAACTTACTAAGCTAGGTATTAAACCCTACGTCACTCGATGGGTTGCCAGCTGACTTACTGACAGAACCCACACTATAAAAGTAGCCGACTCCAAATCCAGCTCCAGACAGTTGACAAGTGGAGTACCTAAGGCTTCAGTCCTGGGACCGCACTTGTTGGACATATTCTTCTCTGAAGTACAGGCCAACAGTAAGGAACTCTGGCTAACAAAGTTTGCAGATGATTGCAAACTGGGAGCCATTATTGAATCCCCAAATTATGTGGATATTCTACAAAATGGCCTTACAGAAACAAATGTTTGGTGCCAGAGCAATGGGTTCAAGCTCACTGCCAAGAAATGTATAGTTATCCCCTTTGGGAAGAAACATGTACCCATGAATTACCACATAGGTGGCAATACACTAAACACCAAAAGTGTGATAAGAGACATAGGGACACAGGTGGACAGTGATCTCACCTTCGGTAACCACATCGCCACAATAGTCAGGAAATCCTTCTATGTGGCACACCTCATCACTAAGGGCTTTTCATCCAGAAAAAAGGAGGTCATTGTCCCACTGTACTCATTTCTCAGTAGACCCATTATAGAATACAATGGCCCATTTTCTATGTACCTCTCAAGACATCTGCAACAACTAAAAAGGCCACAAAAATACCCACTAAAAGAATCACAGGCCTAAAACAGATGCCCTGTGCTGACCCTCTGCAAAAACTCCAGCTATACTCTGTCACATATCATCTACTCAGAGGCAATCTCTACTTAACATACAAAGTCATGTCAAACCCAGAGCTGTTGGACATGCTACACTTAAAGAAATCCCAAACCCTCAGAGCCACACGCTCCAGGGATCAAAACCTTTTCATCACAATGAACAGAACATGCAGGAGGGATAAGTTCCTGACCCAGACACTCCCCAGACTCTGGAATAGACTGCCCATACTTGTGAAGCAGAGTGCCTCTTTGGACCTCTTCAAAAGGAACCTTGATGATTTGATGGGAGATAGGACATTCATCCTGGGGATCATGTCAGTCGCCCTGCTAGACAGGGGTCTAGGGAAGCAAATATTGTGGAAAGAAATAGTCAGGGAATTGTTATGGCAAGGCTTGTATAGGCCCTAGGGCTGATAGCCTAGTACAAACCTATGAACTGCACTTTCTATTCCCCTACTTTGGCAATCCTGCTGATGTCATTCACCTTTAAATGCATCGTTGGGGAAGGAGTAGCCCTATAAGCTCTGTGGCATTTGCTATAACTGCATAATGCTATAGTGTGATGTGCTAGTTAGGTAGGAGTGCTAATCCTGGACATGGCAACTGTGGGACTGTGTGTGTGTGTGTGTGTGTGTGTGTGTGTGTGTGTGTGTGTGTGTGTGTGTGTGTGTGTGTGTGTCTGTCTGTCTGTCTGTCTAAGGATCAATGCTTTTGAGGCCATTCACAGTCACTACACTTTCCACTGCCCTACTCTGGCAAGCCTGCTGATGTCATTCATTTTGAAATACACCTTTGGGGAAAGAATAACCCTGTAAGCTCTGTGGTGCATGCTATAACTGCATAATTTTGTAGTGTGATGTACTAGTTAGGTAGGAGTTCTAATCCCAGACATGGCATCTGTGTGCGCATTGTGTTTGTCATTAGTATCCTGTGTGGAGGTAGTTGTGACTGTGTAATCACAGGACTCATTGTGGGGTGGGTTTTACATATCTCTTATATGGAGGACCTATTATATATCACAATGTCCACCTTACACGGACAACAGATGTCAAACAGCAGAGAGGCTGGTGTAGACAATCCATACCACTACATGTGACATTATGGATTGGGGAACAATATAGGCAACCCTTGTATTACCCAGAGGATACTCTCCACCCATGTTTCATACACAAACACACTTGGCTAGGCAACAACCACTACTGCCCACAGATAATAAGCATGTTATGATTGCAGTGGACTACAGAGGACATGGCACCCTGTTCTATCCCTACAATAGGCAAATAATTGCATAAAGTGGTCCTTTGCTATGTTCCCCACTGGACTCCTGCAACAACTGTAGAGTCAGCAAATGTAACCCACAAAGGCAATAGCATGCCTTATACACTTGCCCTGTATGGATATATGCCACTAACACCAGTGAATACCTGTATCATGCTGTCAATGTAGGTGCAGGATCAACCTGAGATCCATTGCCAGTACCCACTACAGGAGGTTAGGAATACCACATCTGATTATAGCAATCTGTCCACACAACATGCCCCAGACACCCCAGGTAGACTACCATATGTCACAGAACATGAATGTGGGACATGTGCACATCCCAGATACCATCCATGTTAGAACACACACATGGCAAGCATTGCACAGCACTGGCCATCACAATAATAACCCAGATGACTGGATGGTGAATACAATACCCACCTGTGTGGGCCAATACAGAGACTACACCCCTGAGCCACACTGCAGACCATTGTCATACCCTTTGCCTAGCCTTGTACAGCCTTCTGGCACAGTCAACCACTACGCACATGTGAAGCAATGAACCCATGCATGTCAGTACTGGCAAACCTGTGTCTATATGTGTGTGTGTGGAGATTAATGATTTGGAAGCCATTCCCACTCACTACATCTCCCATTGCCCTACTGAAGCATGCTTTCTGATGTCAGTCACTTTGACATACCCTTTGCCCATATATCAGCCTGATAACTTCTGTGGTGCATGTGATACCTGATTAATACTGTAGTGTAACAAACAAGTTACTTAAGAGGTCTAATCCTGACCCTGCCAATGGTGATAATGTGTGTGAGTCCTTGACAGAGTGTGGTTGTGTCGTCCTTGACACCTGCTTTTGTAGACAGGCACATGTACTACACCTACCTTATCCCTCCTTTATCACTGTTGCTGATGTCACTCACCTTCAAAACTATACCTTTGGATAGTTCTCCAACAGGTAAGCTCTGTGGCCCATGCAATAATTGCATAAAAATGTAATAGCAATACATAGTCAGGCAGGTGTTTGAAACCCCATACTGGTAAGTCTGCGACACAAACATGCCTAGCTTTTACTCTTCTACCCCTTCCTTTCTTACTTTGTCTCTGTCTGTCTCTCTCACTCCCTCTCTGGTGGATATGGAGAAGTACACCTGTTTTGCTTAGGCAGCAGCTTGTATTTTGTAAGTGATGCTCATGATTAGCTGATGACCTCTGTATGAATTGCAGTCCCCCACTAGCTGATTGCATATGGAACAGCTGTGATAACATTCCCATAGCCAACTGCATGGAAACACTCCTATAACTAGGAACATCATGTGGGTGTTGGCCCTTTTCATTCACTGTGAGCAGGACTTCATGTCGGTGTTTGGCAAACAGCAGCACAGAGGGTAGTTGGATATACCTCTTACAACATACACTGTGGAGACAGGCCAACAAACAGGAGGGGGATGTTCCAGACATGGATACAGAATGTAAGTTTTGCTCTTTTGCATTTGAAGTAATGTTTGTTTAACAGGGTTTGTGTGGATATGGCTGGTCTACAAGATGTAATTTCTGTCATGGCAGTGTTATATGGTTGAGGAAACCCCACCTGTTGGGCTATCTGCAGACTGGCCAGTGTTTGGATTGGAGTCTTACATGTTTTGTGTTACTCACAGATGCCCTATCTTTAGAAATGCAGTAGCATAGTCTGAGGATTGCAGTCAGTACATGGTGATAGCCATGAGAGTCACTGACTTCATATACCTCAGAAGACATATGTCACAATAAACCCTGTTACACCAGTAAATGTATGAGGTTACCACAGCAACATGTCAATATTGGCCCTGTGTTTGTGCCTCCAGCCGCAACTCTGTCACCCTTTGTACGTATGTCATCCAGTAAAAGGTGCATATGTTCAGTACACCATATTATTTATTAGCATAATACCTGTTAACAAGCCGTGAGATATCAGACTGCTAGACATTTTATGTATAGTAGGGGTTATATCTGAGGACAAAATTTGGACATTCTGTTGTAGTGTGTACAGTAGTGAGGTCTGTGTACTTATGGTGATTGTCAACAGAGTGTGTATTGCGTATATGTACCTTGGCCTGTGTACAGACTGTGGTAGATGGCATTGTTCTTGGTCCTGCTCTATCTGATATTGCATGCTGCTCCAGTGTATGGTACTCTATTGGCATACATGTTTGTAGGGCCAAACACACACATGTCCCAAACCACAGTCAGACATCAGAATACACTGTGTATTGGCCCAGTATATGTAGGGTTAGTGTGTGAGTGGCACATATGAGGATGGTGTTGATCAGGCAGTCCATATACTGTAATATTAAGCACACTTACCATATGTGGCTGTGGCTGTGTTTAGATTGGTTGTGGGTATGCACTTACACACAGGTGTCTGTTACTCCATGCTGTTACATGCCTGTGCAGCCTGGTATATTTGCAGGTACATGTGTATTCCCCCATAAGACATGTAGGCCAGTGTTGTGACAGTCTACCTGTAGATTGCACAGTGCTTTGTGACATGCCTAGCAGCACAGTGTACTTACCCAGTATGATGTTATGTCCAGATATTTGTCAGATGTACTGCTGCTGGACCACCATAACTGTTGTGTACTTCTGACAAAGCAGTGGGATGCTGTACAGATGTATGTCACTAACTAGTGGGTAGTATGTGGGCTTGTGTCCTCTGCTCCCCTGGTTATTATGTGTCAAGACAGACAAGCATGTGTGAATGCATAAAATGTGTGAACATATGTATTCCAGTATTTACGTGACATATCCATTTACATGGCTGTTAACATCCACTTTGTCAGGCTTGGTCCACATGTCTTGCACTAAGGGGTTCTGTGTATACCTCTGGACTGACCAGAGTGGGTCAAACTGTCCACATTTAGTGGTCATATCTCTACTGTACTCCACAGGACCATTACTGTGATATCTGTGGTACTGTACTATGATGATCTTATGATGTCTGTCAGTAACTGATGGCGTACATGTCAATATCAGATGTGACTTCCCACACACAACATTTCTGTTAAGACAACCCCTGTTACAGTAGCAACAGTCTGCATTCATACCTGCAATACTTACATGACATCCCCTTGCACTAAGAGATTGCGACTACTGGTGCTGAAGTATGACTTACTACATGTTCTGGACATATGTCAAGCATATCTGTATATATATATATATATATATATATATATATATATATATATATATATACATACATCTATATAGATATATACACATATACATATATACATACATATATGGATATACATATACATAGGTTCATAGGTTCATAGGTAAGTACTAGGCTATCTGCCTGAGGGCATCTATAAGCCTAGCCAGAATGTGTTGGCTTTCGCCGCCCCCTTAGATTTGTTCCCTGTGCCTCTGTCCAGCAGAGCTATTAGTGCCCTGTGCCTCTGTCCAGCTGAGCCACTGCAGTGATCCCCGGGGTAAATTTTCTGTTTCACATCCACTCATCAATGTTTCTCTTGAAGAGTGTTAGTGAAGGGCTCTGCCTAATGTAGATTGGAATCCTATTCCAAAGCATGGGTTGTCTCTGGGACAGGAGTCTATCCCTCCAGCATGTCCTATTTATCATTGTAGTGAGGTTTAGATCCCTAGAGCATGTGTCTCTTGGGGATTTGTTTTTTTTTTAGGTGGAGCATGTCCATCAATTCTGGGTTGGACATGGCCTTGTATGTCAGGCAGAGATCACCTCTGAGTAAGCGGTATGTAACTGAGTACAGCTGGAGTTTCTTCAGTCAGGCTGCATAAAACATCTGTTTGAGGCCAGTAATCCTCTTGGTGAGGTACTTCTGTGGTCTTTCCAGCTATTGCAGGTGTCTTATAAGATACATCGAAAATCGGGCATTGTACTCTATGATGGGTCTGACGAGTGATGAGTAGAGGGGCACAATAACCTCTTTTGTCCTAGATGTGAACTCATTTGTGATTAGGTGGGTCACATAGAAGGATTTTCTTACCACCTTGGCAATATGATTATCAAAGGAGAGATTACTATCTACTTGGGTCCCCAGATCCCTTATTACATTTTCTGTATTTAGGGGACTACCACATATGTGGTAGTT